>NC_134580.1:34215328-34412828 GCF_037038515.1 Microtus pennsylvanicus
TTAGAGTTAGGTTTGGTTTAAGGTTATGGTTTAGGATTAGGGTTAGGGTTAGGGTTGGGTTAGGGTTAGGTTAAGGGTTTTAGGTTAGGGTTAGTGTTAGGATTTAGCATTAGTGTTAGTGTTAGGGGTTAGGGGTAGGTTTAGGGTTAGGTTTAGTGTTAGGGTTAGGGTTGGGTGAGGGTTAGAGGTTAGGATTAGGTTTTGGGTTATGGTTAGAGTATGGGTTAGGGTTAGGTTTAGAGTTAGGCTTAGGGTTGGGTTAGGGTTAGGGGTTAGGATTAGGGTTAGGGTTAAGGTTAGGTTAAGGATTAGAGTTAGTGTTAGGGTTGGGTTTGGGTTTGTGGTAAGGGTTAGGGTAAAGGTTAGTGTTAGGTTTATGTTTATGTTTAGGTTAGGGTTAGGGCTTGGGTTAGGGCTTAGAGTTAGTGTTAGTGTTAATGTTAGCATTAGGGTTACAGTTAAGGATAGGGTTTGGTTTACGTTTAAGTTTAGGGTTTGTGTTAAGGCAGCTATCATCTTGTAAATGTGCATCTGTATTGCAGTAAGGGTTATGGTTAGGGTTAGGGTTAGTGTTAGGGTTAATGTTAGGGTTAGGGTTATAGGTTGGGTTAGGATTAGGGTTAGGGTTTAGGGTTAGGGTTAGAGTTTGAGTTAGGTTTAGGGTTAGGTTAGGGTTAGGGGTTAGTGTTAGGGTTAGTGGTAGGGTTAGGGTTAGGGTTAGGGTTAGGGTTAGGAATAGGGTTAAGGTAAGAATTAGGGTTAGAGTTAGGGTTGGGTTAGGGTTAGGGTTGGGGTTAGCGTTAGGTTTGGGCTATTGTTAGGGGTTAGCGTTAGGGTTAGGTTTAGGGTTACGGTTAAGTTTAGGGTTTGGGTTAAAGCAGATATCATCTTGTAAATGTGGGTTAGGGTTACGGTTAGGGTTGGGTTAGGGTTAGATTTAGCTTTAGGTTTAGGGTTAGGGTTAGAGTTAGGGTTGGTTTAGGGTTATGGGTTAGGGTTAGGGTTAGGATTAAGTGTAAGTTTAAGGTTATGGTTTGGTTTAAGGCACCTATCATCCTGTAAATGTGGGTTACGGTTAGTGTTAGGGTTGGGTTAGTGTTAGGGTTGGGTTAGTGTTAGGGTTTAAGATTATGGTTAGGTTTAGGGTTAGGGTTAGGGTGAGGATTAGGGTTAGGGTTAGAGTTAGGGTTTAGGGTTAGGGTTAGGGTTAGTGTTAGAGTTAGAGTTAGGGTTGTGTTAGGGTTAGTGATTAGGGTTATGGTTAGGTTTAGGGTTACAGTTAAGTTTAGGGTTTTGGTTAAGGCACCTATCATCTTGTAAATGTGGGTTAAGGTTAGGGTTAGGTTTAGTTTTAGGGTTAGAGTTAGGGTTAGGGTTAGGGATAGGGTTAGTGTTGGGTTAGGGTTAGGTTTATGGATAGGGTCAAGGTAAGGTTTAGGGTTAGAGTTAGGGATAGGGTTAGGGTCGGGTTAGGGTTAGGGATAGGGTTAAGGTAAGGGTTAGGGTTAGAGTTAGGGTTGGGTTAGGGTTAGGGTTAGCGTTAGCGTTAGGTTTGGGTTATTGTTAGCAGTTAGGGTTAGGTTTAGGGTTACGGTTAATTTTAGGGTTTGGGTTAAGGCAGATATCATCTTGTAAATGTGGGTTATGGTTACAGTTAGGGTTGGGTTACGGTTAGATTTAGCTTCAGGGTTAGGTTTAGGGTTAGAGTTAGGGTTGGTTTAGGGTCATGGTTTAGGGTTAGGGTTAGGGTTAAGGTTACGGTTAAGGTTAGGGTTTGGTTTAAGGCACCTATCATCCTGTAAATGTGGGTTACGGTTAGGTTTAGGGTTGGGTTAGTGTTAGGGTTTAAGATTAGGGTTAGGTTTAGGGTTAAGGTTAGGGTTAGGATTAGGGTTAGAGTTAGGGTTGGGTTAGGGTTAGGGTTAGGGTTAGGGTTAGCTTTACGATTAATATTAGGATTTGGGTTAAGGCAGCTGTCATATTGTAAATGTGGTTTCGGGTTAGGGTTAGGTTTGGGTTAGGGTTAGGGTAACGGTTTTGTGTTAGGGTTAGTGTTAGGATTTAGCATTAGTGTTAGTGTTAGGGGTTAGGGGTAGGTTTAGGGTTAGGTTTAGTGTTAGTGTTAGGGTTGGGTTAGGGTTAGTGGTAGGATTCAGTTTTGGGTTAGGGTTAGAGTATGGGTTAGGGTTTGGTTTAGAGTTAGGCTTAGGGTTGATTTAGGGTTAGGGGTTAGGATTAGGGTTAGGGTTAAGGTTAGGTTTAGGATTAGAGTTAGTGTTAGGGTTGGGTTAGGGTTAGGGGTAAGGGTTAGGGTAAAGGTTAGTGTTAGGTTTATGTTTATGTTTAGGTTTAGGGTTAGGGCTTGTGTTAGGGCTTAGAGTTAGTGTTAGGGTTAGTGTTAGCATTAGGGTTACAGTTAAGGATGGGGTTTGGTTTACGTTTAAGTTTAGGGTTTGTGTTAAGGCAGCTATCATCTTGTAAATGTGGATCTGTATTGCAGTAAGGGTTATGGTTAGGGTTAGGGTTAGGGTTAGGGTTAATTTTAGGGTTAGGTTTATAGGTTGGGTTAGGATTAGGGTTAGGGTTTAGGGTTAGGGTTAGAATTTGAGTTAGGGTTACGGTTGTGTTAGGGTTAGGGGTTAGGTTTAGGGTTAGTGGTAGTGTTAGGGTTAGGGCTAGGAATAGGGTTAAGGTAAGGGTTAGAGTTTGGTTAGGGTTAGGGGTTAGGGTTAGGTTTAGTGGTAGGGTTAGTGTTAGTGTTAGGGTTAGGGTTAGGATTGCTTTAGGGTTAGGTGTTAGGTTTAGGGTTACTTTAGGGTTTGGTGTTATGGTTAGGGTTAGTGTTAGGGGTGGGGTTAGGGTTAGGGTTGGTGTTGATTGCCTTTGGCCAGCTACTCAGTCTAGGGTTAGTAACCCGCCTGGCAGTTCAGTTATTCCAGTGTCCCGGAGAGACACTACCTGGAATATATGGGCTAGGAGACAGGAAGAAGGCCATGCAAAGTTTTTCAGATTCTCCGTTTATTACAGATGTGGTACAGTTTTATATATGGTAAAGAGTTGGGGGATGGGCACAGGTTTCTGGGCTCTTGCCGTGTGGTTCACGTTGGTCACATGGTCCGAGTTGGTCACGTAGGCAGGAGGTTATCTTCGGTCAAGTCACTGTAGGCCTGGAAGTTGACACACCTAGCTCCCTAGATAGTTTGGAATGTGGGGTGGGTTCCGCTAACAGATAGCTCTCATTAACAGCCAATTTGGGTGTGGGGTAGGCTCTGTCAATAGAACCATTCTTAACACAATTAGGGGTGTGGGGTTCTCTGCAGACTCCCCAGGGTGATGGTTCCTGTAATGATTTTAAGAGGAAATTCGCTCCTGACAGATCCCCCTTTCTTTTATAAAGACAGGCAGCTATTAAGTGAATGGCATCAGGTCAGAGTCCAACCATGGTGTTAGATCTAAAAGAGAAGTGACTGGGACAAGGAGAGACCCTCCTCTCGAATGGTGAAGCAATTTACCTCTCCTGGGAACAGAGGGGTGCCTTATGATTCTTAGGTCAAGTGGGGACCAGGTCTTTATCCCCCTTACCCGTCCTAGGATTCCCAGTATCCTGTCTTAGGTTGGGGGATTTCCTGCCACAAGTCACCCATCCTTGGAGCTCCTCAAATGAAAGGAATCTAGCGAGATTTAAAATAAACAGATCACAGGTCGCCCTGTCTTAGGCCATGTGGAGGGCACTCCTCGTGCCTGGCACCATGCCATTGTTGAGCCGGCCAGTACAGCCTCTGTATGGTGTGCTGTTCAGGCGAGGGTCCACACTAACTCCCTTCATTGGGCCCCTGCGTCTATCATTAATGAAAAGACTGTGAATAGCTCCTCAAACAAAATATAATGATATAATTTTGGGCACCAATAACTCCATCTTCCAGACAAGAAGAAAGGGCATTTTCCAAACCCAGTATTCACCTTTTAATCTGGCCTTAGGTATCCTCCTTCCTAAATGCCTACTCCACAATAAGATTATGAGTGCTGCCTGCTAATAATTAGGGCAGTGTAAAAGGGATCTAAATCTAAAATTTTTAACATATGCATTAAACCCAAACATTTTACAGCGTGTGTCAGACTTTTCCCAACATCTATAAGCAGTTACAAATATCAGGTCAATTGTAGTAAGAGCACAATGACATACATTGTTGTTATCAAATACCACCAGTTCCAGTCTCTGAGCAACAGTGACAGGAACCCTAATCTTTCCCCTTCTTAAGTGAAGAGAGGTTAATATTTTAATTAAAATGAGTTTTGTGTCCCAAAGATTAAAACTGTCTGATGTTTAGTACGCATCAGAAGCAGCTTAGCATTTGTGCTTTAGGGCAGGTGGGATTCCTGAGTGAGGTGAGCTGGATTCAGCTATCTGAAGCACATCCTGGCACTTATCTCAGGCGGGTCTCCCTGGACTCTCTAGAGGCAGAGTTGACACCCTGCAGAGTGGTGTAGCAGGTTCTGTTATCAGGCACTCCTCTCCTTGGGGGCAGGAAAGGCCGGACCAAGGACCTCTCCCCAGTCTCCTCTGGAACTACTCTGTGGGATGTCAGCAGCCTCGACAGCAGATCCAGCTTTTCTTTTCTTTCTGTGAAAAAAGCATAAACATATCCTCGACCCCAAATATATATAGGTCGGGTTTTTTCATAATGCATTGCAAGGGCTTTTCCACCTTGCCTTAGCAAAGGTCAGCTTGGTGTTATCACGCCAGATCCGTTTGCGTTAGGATCTGCTTGCAACCTTTTATGAGTTGCTTTCAAGGAGCCTTGTTACACTCCACAATTTCTTTTTTATTAGCCATATATGCAGCTCTTCCATTGGAAAAGCCATTTGTAAAATTTAGCATAAAATCCTTTAAGGGATTTTTTGCTATAACATTAGTAAAATACAGTTGTGTGAATTGTAGCAATGATCTGGGAAAAGATTATTGTTTTTGTCTTTGAATTGAGCAAAGACAATTGTCCAGGAATCAATCTTAAAATTATCAATGAAGCTATTATTTAGTGTAAGAAACATTGATCATAGTCAATATTTTGTAAAGCCATTTTTCAGCTTTTATCCTGCCCTTTTGTATCAGACAAGCTACTGTTTTAAATTCAGAGTTTAATATCTTAACTGACAAAACTGAGAAGGTTTAGCCATAAACAGCATTTTTTATAAAACTGTTGTAGAATAAGTTTTACATTTAATATACACATTTGTCATAGCTGAATTATAATTAATATACTGTATCTGTTGATTATTGTATACTTTACCTGTTGATTTATATTTTACCTGCTTGAATACCTGTTAGGCAGCTTGTTTAAGCTTTTTATTGGAAATTGTTTTTTGTAAGAATTTTACCTAGCGGCTCAAGGTCTTTCATAAGAATATTATAACTAGGGCTTTAACCATTGTATATCTAGTTAAAAGTTTTTAAGCTATCCTTCTCTTAAGTTTTAAGTCTGCCTTGCAGATAGGAAAATGGAAAAATGAAGCATTTTTTGACTAATAATGCTGGCCTCATTAGACACCAACATGTAGAAGAATGAAAATAAATCTACATCCATCTCCATGTACAAAACTTAAGTTTAAATGAGCCAAAGGCCTCAGCATATAAAAATTATGTTGAATCTCACAGAGAAAAATTTTTGAAGCACACTTTGCCACATCTCAAACATAGCCTCAGTGGCATAAACATTTGGAGAAACCATAAATCTCCTGAACTGAGAAACTTTTGTATAACAAGACTATATAGTGGGAAAAGATCTTTACTTATCATAAATCCATTCCAAAAATATATGAAGAACTCAGGAAATTAGTTATTAAAAAATTTAATCCCAAAAAATATTTGTTACAGACCTAAACTGAAAACTCTCAGACGAACTTAAAAATGACTGAGACACTTAAAAATGCTCAAACATAACAACCTTTAGCCCTCAGAGAAATGCAAACCAAAACTCCGAGATTTTATCTTATCCTTGTAGAATTGACCAAGATTAAAAATTATTGCTAACAATTTATGTTTAAGAAAATGTGGGTAAAGAAAAAACTTTTATTGCTGGAAGTGTAAACTGGTGCTGGAAGTGCATACTGACTTTGGATCACATATAGTATTAAAAAACCTGGATGAACCTGATTCTCCCAGCAGGAAGAGAAGAACCAAAAATCCAGGGCCAGCCTGCAAAGCGACCCTGCATCAGGAACTAGCTGAAGACAAAACCTTGACCTCGAAAAACAGGTTTTCCAGTTGTAATTATCACAGTATTGTTTTAGGAACTAGGGGATTACAACCTTGGGAGTGGTCCCGAGGCAGGAGAGCTGTCCTCCTGCAACCACCACAGGATTTTTGGAATTTACGACCCTCCCGGACCACTGCGGTGTGGCCCCTTTCCTCAAAAAAATTCTTTCTCCTGGTCACTGGGGGTCGAACTCCTCCCCCACCAACCAAGGCCACGTGTGCGACCTCAGCAAGGATGGTCTCCAGTGAGCTATGGGGCGGCTGCGCCATCCCAAGACCTGAGTGAGAGTCTCCCCAGCATTGAGGGACCCTCATTCTGTCTATTTTTTAAAATTAGGCAAATATCTACCTCAAAACTTAGCAATACCTCTTTTGGGCCTAATACAAAGATGTTTAACCATACCACAAGGACACGTGTTTAGCCATGCCCATAGCAGAACCATTTTATCATAGCCTAGAATCTGAAAATAACCCAGATGTACCTCTTTTACATCTAGGGTAAATGAGACATCATCCTTTTAAATATCCATGAATACCACAAAATATCTTGGAGTAACTTTAAGCAAGCAGGACAGAAGTTTTGGGTCCTGTCATCTCTGCCTGTGAAGGCGGAAATGTTTTTTATTTTTAACCATTATCATTTGTTAGAGTATAACTCTGGCCCTTGATAAAGTTAATTAAGAGGCCTGAGTCTCAGCAGACCACCTTGAAGCCACACCTGGCAGCAGGAAAGGACCTCAAGCTGAAACAATACCACTCCCACCCAAGAGCGGGCCGTACAAATGGAAAAACTTGTAGGATAATTACTTTAAATCTTGAAAGATCCCCTACTTTCTTGCGAAAGCAGAAGAAACACAGCAAAAATGACAATTTTACTGAAAGCAGTTTACAGATTCAGTGTAAATGTCCATTAAAAATTATAGCAACATTCCTCACAGAACTCACAGATTTAATTTAAATGTTCATTAAAATTATAGCAAAACTTTTCACAGAACTCGAAAGAACAATATAGAACTCAAAAGAACAATCTCCAACCTTATACGAAAGAAATAAAAACTCAGGATAGCCTAAACAATTCTAAAAATCCTCTGAATGTATCACAATCTTTGATTTTAAAACTTTTTTACAGAAACACAGTACTGAAATTAATCTACCTTAGATATAGACTTATACATCTACAAACTAAAGATTTTTGACCAAGAAGCAAGATTTTTAAAATGGAAAAGAAGCATATTTACTGTCCTAAATGAAGCTGCAGCTTTTTGAGTCTAGATTCCTGTATAGCAAACCTGCCTGTCAGCTTTTGCTCCATATGGCAGGGGGTTAAAGACATAGGCTCTCTAGCCCTAGCAGCCAGCCTGCTTGGCAGGCGTAGCTGTGTGGATTGTACCCTAACTTCTCGCATCTTGAGGGACTCCCTTTTGAGTCCGCAAGCAAACACATAAAGCAAACATATAAAGCAAACACATAAATCTCTGTTTTTGACTCTTACTCCTCTCTCCCTGAGTGATTGATTAAATTCCTGTATGAATTTCTCTTCCCTTGAAAGTCCCATATCTTTTTGGACGACGGTGAGCCTGCACCTACCTTGTCCTGCAGATCTGTCCGAGTTCTACAGCCGCAGAACCTTCTGTTTTCTTCTTGTTGTCCCGGGACTGCGCGTTGTCGTCCGATAGTTGACCGTGCTCCGAGTCGCTGGTTCGGGCGCCACTGTTGATTGCCTTTGGCGGGCTACTCAGTCTAGGGTTAGTAACCCGCCTGGCAGTTCAGTTATTCCAGGGTCCCGGAGAGGCACTACCTGGAAGATATGGGCTAGGAGACAGGAAGAAGGCCATGCAAAGTTTGTCAGAGCCTCCGTTTATTACAGATGTGGTACAGCTTTATATATGGTAAAGAGTTGGGGGATGGGCACAGGGTTCTGGGCTCTTGCCGGGTGGTTCACGTTGGTCACATGGTCCGAGTTGGTCACGTAGGCAGGAGGTTATCTTCGGTCAAGTCACTGTAGGTCTGGAAGTTGACACACCTAGCTCCCTAGATAGTTTGGAATGTGGGGTGGGTTCCGCTAACAGATAGCTCTCATTAACAGCCAATTTGGGTGTGGGGTAGGCTCTGTCAATAGAACCATTCTTAACACAATTAGGGGTGTGGGGTTCTCTGCAGACTCCCCAGGGTGATGGTTCCTGTAATGATTTTAAGAGGAAATTGGCTCCTGACAGGTTGGGGTTAGGGTTAGGGTTAGGGTTAGAGTTAGGTTTAGGGTTGTGTTAAGGTTAGGGTTTTAGGTTAGATTTTGGGGTCGGGTTAGGGGTAGGGTTAGGTTTAGGGTTAGGGTTAGTGTTATAGTTAGGGTTAGTTTTGGGTTAGGGTTAGGGTTAGAGTTAGAGTTAGGGTTAAGTTTGGGTTAGGGTTAGGGGCTAGGATTAGGTTTTTGGTTATGGTTAGGGTTAGGGGTAGGGTTAGGGTTTGGGTAAGTGTTAGGGTTAGGGTTAGTGTTAGGGGTAGTGTTAGGGTTAGTGTTTGGGTTGGAGTTAGGGTTAGGGTTGGGATAGGGTTAAGGGTTAGGGTTAGTGTTAGGGTTAGGGTTAGGGTTAGCGGTATGGTTAGGGTTAGGGTTAGGTTTGGGTTAGGGTTATGGGTTATGGTTAGTGATAGGGTTAGGGTGAGAGTTAAGGTTAGGATTTTGGTTAGAGTTAGTGTTAGGGTTGGGTTAGGGTTAGGGGTTAGTGTTAGCGTTAGGGTTTGGGGAAGGGTTAGGGTAAGAGTTAGGGTTACGGTTTGGGTTAGAGTTAGGGTTAGGGTTAGGGTTTAGGGTTAGTGTTAGTGTTAGGGTTAGGGTTGGGTTAGGGTTAGGATTTATGGTTAGGGTTAGGTTTAGGATTAGGGGTAGGGTTAGGTTTAGGGTTAGGGTTCGGGGTTTGGGTTAGGGTTAGGTTTAGGGTTAGTGTTAAGTTTAGGGTTAGGGTTAGGGTTAGGTTTGGGTTAGGGTTAGGATTTAGGGTTAGGGTTAGGGTTGGGTTAGTGTTAGGATTTTGGGTTGGGGTTAGGGGTTAGGCTTAGGGTTAGTGTTAGGGGTTTTGGTAGGGTTAGGTTTAGTGTTATGTTTAGGGTTGGATTAGGATTAGGGGTCAGGGTTATGGTAAGGGTTAGTGTTAGGGTTTATGGTTAGGGCTTAGAGTTATTGTTTGGTTAGGGTTAGCATTAGGGTTACTGTTAAGGATACAGTTTGGGTTACATTATATTTAGGGTTTGTGTTAAGGCAGCTATCACCTTGTAAATGTGGATATGTATTGCAGTAAGGGTTATGGTTATGGTTAGGGTTAGGGTTAATTTTAGGGTTAGGATTAGGGATTGGGTAATGTTATGGTTACGGTTTTGGGTTAGTGTTAGAGTTTTAGTTAGGGTTAGGGTTTGGCTAGGGTTAGGGGTTAGCGTTAGGGTTAGTGGTAGGGTTAGTGTTAGGGTTAGGATTAATATTAGGGTTAGTGTTAGGGTTGCTTTAGGGTCAGGTGTTAGGGTTAGGGTTAGGCTTAGTGGTAGGGTTAGGGTTAGGGTTGATGATAGGGTTAGGGTTAGAGTTAGGGTTAGGGTTGTATTAGGGTTAGGGTTTTGGGTTAGTGTTAGGGTTAAGGTTGGGTTAGGGTTAGGGGCTAGGGTTAGGATTAGTGTTTGGTTTAGGGTTAGGGTTAGTGTTATATTTAGGGTTAGGTTTGGGTTAGGGTTAGGGGTTATCGTTAGGGTTAGGGTTCGATTTATTGTTAAGGTTGCATTAGGGACAGGGTATAGGATTAGTGTTAGGGTTAAGGTTAGGATTAGGGTTTAGGGTTATGTTTTGGGTAAGGGTTACGTTTAGGGTTAGGTTTAGGGGTAGGGTTAGGGTTAGGGTTATCGTTGGGTTAGGGTTAGGGGTTATGGTTAGGGTTAGGATTTGGGGAAGGGTTAGTGTTAGAGTTAGGGTTATGGTTTGTGTTAGAGTTAGGGTTAAGGGTTAAAGTTAGTGTTAGTTTTGGGTTAGGGTTAAGATTTCGGGTTGGGGTTAGGGTAAGTTTAGGATTAGGTGTAGGGTTCGGGTTCGGGTTAGGGTTAGGGGTTTGGGTTAGGGTTACAGTAAAGATTAGGGTTAGGTGTAGATTTGGGTTAGCGTTTGGATTTTGGGTTAAGGATGTGTTAGGATTTAGGGTTAGGTTTAGGGTACAGTTAAGGTTAGGGTTAAGATTTAGGTTTAGTGTTAGGGTTAGGGTTATGGGTTAGGGTTAGGCTCAGGGGTAGGTGTAGAGTTAGGTTTAGTGTTAGGGTTAGGGTTGGATTATGGTTAGGGGTTAGGATTAGGGTTAGGGTTAGGGTTAGAGTTTTGGTTAGGGTTAGGTTTATACTTAGGCTTAGGGTTGCTTTAGGGTTTGTGGTTAGGGTTAGGGTTAGTGTTAGGAATAGTGTTAGGGTTAGGGTTAGGTTTAGTGTTAGGGTTAGGGTTAGGTTTCGGGGTAGGGTTAGGGTTAGAGTTAGGGTTAGGTTTAGGGTTAGAGTTAGTGTTAGCGTTAGGGTTAGGGTTGGGTTAGGGTTAGGATTTAGGGTTGGGGTTAGGGTTAGGTTTAGTATTAGGTGTAGGGTTCCTGTTATGGTTAGGATTAGGGGTTTGGGTTAGGGTTACAATTAAGTTTAGGGTTAGGGTTAGGTTTTGGTTAGGGTTTGGATTTAGGGTTAGGGTTAGTGTTAGGATTTTGGGTTATGGTTAGGTTTAGGGTTACTGTTAAGGTTAGGGTTAGGGTTATTGTTAGGGGTATGGGTTAGTGTTAGGGTTAGTCTTAGAGTTAATATTAGGGTTGTGTTATGGTTAGGGATTAGGGTAAGTGTTAGGGTTAGTGTTAGGTTTAGGTTTAGCTTTAGTGTTATGGCTAGGGTTTTGTTGGTTTAGGGTTAGGGGTTAGGGTTAGGGTTACGGTTAAGTTTAGGGTTTTGGTTAAGGCAGCTATCATCTTGTAAATGTGGATCTGTATTGCAGTAAGGGTTATGGTTAGGATTAGTGTTAGGGTTAGGGTTAGATTTATTCTTAGGGTTGGTTTAGGGTTAAGGGTTAGGTTTAGAGTTAGGGTTACGGGGAGGGGTAGGGTTAGGGTTAGGGTTAGAATTTGAGTTAGGGTTATGGTTGGGTTAGGGTTAGGGATTAGGGTTATGGTTATTGGTATGGTTAATGTTAGGGTTAGGATTAGGATTAGGGTTAGGGTTGATTTAGGGTTAGGTGTTAGGGTTAGGGTTAGGGGAAGGGGAAGGGTTAGAGTTGGGGATAGGGGTAGAGTTAGCGTTAGGTTTGTGTTAGGGTTAGGTTTATGGTTAGGTTTAGGGTTAGGGTTAGGTCTTGGTTTAGGGCTTAGAGTTAGTGTTAGTGTTAAAGTTAGGGTTAGCATTAGGGTTACGTTTAAGTTTACGGTTTGTTTTAAGGCTGCTATTATCTTGTAAATGTGGATCTGTATTGCAGTAAGGGTTATGGTTATGATTAGGTTTTGGGTTAGGGTTAATCTTAGGGTTAGGGTTAGGGGTTGGGTTAATGTTAGTGTTAGGGTTTAGGGTTAGGTTTAGAGTTTGAGTTAGGGTTAGGGTTGGGTTAGGGTTAGGGGTTACGTATAGGGTTAGGGTTAGGGTTAGGTTTAGGGGTAGGTTTCGGGGTTGGATTAGGGTTAGGGAATCGGGTTAGTGTTAGTTGTAGGGTTAGTGTTAGGGTTATGATTAGGATTAGGGTTAGGGTTAGGTTTGCTTTAGTGTTAGGTGTTAGGGTTAGGGTTAGGGTTAGGGGTAGAGTTAGGGTTAGGGTTGGAGTTAGGGTTAGGGTTAGAGTTAGCGATAGGTTTATGTTAGGGTTAGGTTTATGGTTAGGTTTAGGGTTAGGGTTAGGTCTTGGGTTAGGGCTTAGAATTAGTGTTAGTGTTAGGGTTTGGGTTAGCATTAGGGTTGCGTTTAAGGAATGGGTTTGGGTTACGTTTAAGTTTATGGTTTGTGTTAAGGCAGCTATCATCTTGTAAATGTGGATCTGTATTGCAGTAAGGGTTATGGTTTGGGTTAGGGTTAGGGTTGGGGTTAATCTTAGGGTAGGGTTAGGGGTTGGGTTAATGTTAGTGTTAGGGTTTAGGGTTAGGATTAGAGTTTGAGTTAGGGTTAGGGTTGGGTTAGGGTTAGGGATATTGTTAATGGTAGGGTTAGTGTTAGGGTTAGGATTAAGATTAGGGTTAGGTTTAGGGTTAGGGTTGCTTTAGGGTTAGGTGTTAGAGTTAGGGTTAGGGATAGAAGTATGTTTAGGTTTGGGGTTAGGGTTATGATTAGGGTTTTGGTTAGAGTTAGTGTTAGGGATGGGTTAGGGTTAGGGGTTAGGGTTAGGGTTTGGCTAACGTTTAGGGTTAGGGTTTGGGTTAGAGTTAGGGTTAGGGTTAGGATTAGGGTTAGGGTTTAGGGTTAGCTTTAGTGTTAGGGTTAGTGTTAGGATTAGGATTAGGATTAGGGTTAGGGTTAGGGTTGCTTTAGGGTTAGGTGTTAAAGTAGGGTTAGGGTTAGTGGTAGAGGTAGGGTTAGAGTTAGGGTTGGGGTTAGTGTTAGGGTTAGAGTTAGAGTTAGGGTTAGGGTTGTGTTAGGGTTAGGGTTTTGGGTTAGAGTTAGGGTTAAGTTTGGGTTAGTGTTATAGTTAGGGTTAGGTTTGGGTTAGGGTTAGCGTTATAGTTATAGTTAGGTTCAAGTTTGGGTTAGGGTTAGGGGCTAGGATTAGGTTAAGGGATATTATTAGGGTTAGGGTTAGCGTTAGAATTAGGGTTAAGGATAGGTTAGGGTTAGGGGCTAGGATTAGGGTTAGGGTTATGGTTAGGGTTAGGGGTAGGGTTAGGGTTTAGGTAAGCATTAGGGTTAGGGTTAGGATTAGGGGTATTGTTGGTTTAGGGTTAGGTTTAGAGTTAGGGTTAGGGTTGGGATAGGGTTAGGGTTAGAGTTAGGGTTAGGTTTGTGTTAGGGTTAGGGTTTTGGGTTAGAGTTAGGGTTAAGGTTGGATTAGGGTTAGTGGCTAGGGTTAGGGTTTGTATTTGCGTTAGGGTTATGGTTAGTGTTATACTTAGGGTTAGGTTTGGGTTAGGGTTAGGGTTAGAGTTAGAGTTAGGGTTAAGTTTGGGTTAGGGTTAGGGGCTAGGATTAGGGATAGTTTTATTATTAGGGTTAAGGTTAGAGTTAGAGTTAGGGTTAAGGTTGGGTTAGGGTAAGGGGCTAGGATTTGTGTTAGTTTTATTATTAGGGTTAGGGTTAGAGTTAGAGTTAGGGTTAAGGTTGGGTTAGGGTTAGAGGCTAGGATTAGGGTTAGGGTTATGTTTAGGGTTAGGGGTAGGGTTAGGGTTTAGGTAAGTGTTAGGGTTAAGGTTAGGGTTATGGGTAGTGTTAGGGTTAGGGTTAGGGTTAGAGTTAGGGTTGGTGTTGGGATAGGGTTAGGGGTTAGTGTTAGGGTTAGTGTTACGTTTAGGGTTAGGGTTAGTGTTAGGGTTAGGGTTAGGGTTAGCGGTATGGTTAGGGTTAGGGTTAGGTTTGGGTTAGGGTTATGGGTTATGGTTAGTGATAGGGTTAGGGTGAGAGTTAAGGTTAGGATTTTGGTTAGAGTTAGTGTTAGGGTTGGGTTAGGGTTAGGGGTTAGTGTTAGCGTTAGGGTTTGGGGAAGGGTTAGGGTAAGAGTTAGGGTTACGGTTTGGGTTAGAGTTAGGGTTAGGGTTAGGGTTTAGGGTTAGTGTTAGTGTTAGGGTTAGGGTTGGGTTAGGGTTAGGATTTATGGTTAGGGTTAGGTTTAGGATTAGGGGTAGGGTTAGGTTTAGGGTTAGGGTTCGGGGTTTGGGTTAGGGTTAGGTTTAGGGTTAGTGTTAAGTTTAGGGTTAGGGTTAGGGTTAGGTTTGGGTTAGGGTTAGGATTTAGGGTTAGGGTTAGGGTTGGGTTAGTGTTAGGATTTTGGGTTGGGGTTAGGGGTTAGGCTTAGGGTTAGTGTTAGGGGTTTTGGTAGGGTTAGGTTTAGTGTTATGTTTAGGGTTGGATTAGGATTAGGGGTCAGGGTTATGGTAAGGGTTAGTGTTAGGGTTTATGGTTAGGGCTTAGAGTTATTGTTTGGTTAGGGTTAGCATTAGGGTTACTGTTAAGGATACAGTTTGGGTTACATTATATTTAGGGTTTGTGTTAAGGCAGCTATCACCTTGTAAATGTGGATATGTATTGCAGTAAGGGTTATGGTTATGGTTAGGGTTAGGGTTAATTTTAGGGTTAGGATTAGGGATTGGGTAATGTTATGGTTACGGTTTTGGGTTAGTGTTAGAGTTTTAGTTAGGGTTAGGGTTTGGCTAGGGTTAGGGGTTAGCGTTAGGGTTAGTGGTAGGGTTAGTGTTAGGGTTAGGATTAATATTAGGGTTAGTGTTAGGGTTGCTTTAGGGTCAGGTGTTAGGGTTAGGGTTAGGCTTAGTGGTAGGGTTAGGGTTAGGGTTGATGATAGGGTTAGGGTTAGAGTTAGGGTTAGGGTTGTATTAGGGTTAGGGTTTTGGGTTAGTGTTAGGGTTAAGGTTGGGTTAGGGTTAGGGGCTAGGGTTAGGATTAGTGTTTGGTTTAGGGTTAGGGTTAGTGTTATATTTAGGGTTAGGTTTGGGTTAGGGTTAGGGGTTATCGTTAGGGTTAGGGTTCGATTTATTGTTAAGGTTGCATTAGGGACAGGGTATAGGATTAGTGTTAGGGTTAAGGTTAGGATTAGGGTTTAGGGTTATGTTTTGGGTAAGGGTTACGTTTAGGGTTAGGTTTAGGGGTAGGGTTAGGGTTAGGGTTATCGTTGGGTTAGGGTTAGGGGTTATGGTTAGGGTTAGGATTTGGGGAAGGGTTAGTGTTAGAGTTAGGGTTATGGTTTGTGTTAGAGTTAGGGTTAAGGGTTAAAGTTAGTGTTAGTTTTGGGTTAGGGTTAAGATTTCGGGTTGGGGTTAGGGTAAGTTTAGGATTAGGTGTAGGGTTCGGGTTCGGGTTAGGGTTAGGGGTTTGGGTTAGGGTTACAGTAAAGATTAGGGTTAGGTGTAGATTTGGGTTAGCGTTTGGATTTTGGGTTAAGGATGTGTTAGGATTTAGGGTTAGGTTTAGGGTACAGTTAAGGTTAGGGTTAAGATTTAGGTTTAGTGTTAGGGTTAGGGTTATGGGTTAGGGTTAGGCTCAGGGGTAGGTGTAGAGTTAGGTTTAGTGTTAGGGTTAGGGTTGGATTATGGTTAGGGGTTAGGATTAGGGTTAGGGTTAGGGTTAGAGTTTTGGTTAGGGTTAGGTTTATACTTAGGCTTAGGGTTGCTTTAGGGTTTGTGGTTAGGGTTAGGGTTAGTGTTAGGAATAGTGTTAGGGTTAGGGTTAGGTTTAGTGTTAGGGTTAGGGTTAGGTTTCGGGGTAGGGTTAGGGTTAGAGTTAGGGTTAGGTTTAGGGTTAGAGTTAGTGTTAGCGTTAGGGTTAGGGTTGGGTTAGGGTTAGGATTTAGGGTTGGGGTTAGGGTTAGGTTTAGTATTAGGTGTAGGGTTCCTGTTATGGTTAGGATTAGGGGTTTGGGTTAGGGTTACAATTAAGTTTAGGGTTAGGGTTAGGTTTTGGTTAGGGTTTGGATTTAGGGTTAGGGTTAGTGTTAGGATTTTGGGTTATGGTTAGGTTTAGGGTTACTGTTAAGGTTAGGGTTAGGGTTATTGTTAGGGGTATGGGTTAGTGTTAGGGTTAGTCTTAGAGTTAATATTAGGGTTGTGTTATGGTTAGGGATTAGGGTAAGTGTTAGGGTTAGTGTTAGGTTTAGGTTTAGCTTTAGTGTTATGGCTAGGGTTTTGTTGGTTTAGGGTTAGGGGTTAGGGTTAGGGTTACGGTTAAGTTTAGGGTTTTGGTTAAGGCAGCTATCATCTTGTAAATGTGGATCTGTATTGCAGTAAGGGTTATGGTTAGGATTAGTGTTAGGGTTAGGGTTAGATTTATTCTTAGGGTTGGTTTAGGGTTAAGGGTTAGGTTTAGAGTTAGGGTTACGGGGAGGGGTAGGGTTAGGGTTAGGGTTAGAATTTGAGTTAGGGTTATGGTTGGGTTAGGGTTAGGGATTAGGGTTATGGTTATTGGTATGGTTAATGTTAGGGTTAGGATTAGGATTAGGGTTAGGGTTGATTTAGGGTTAGGTGTTAGGGTTAGGGTTAGGGGAAGGGGAAGGGTTAGAGTTGGGGATAGGGGTAGAGTTAGCGTTAGGTTTGTGTTAGGGTTAGGTTTATGGTTAGGTTTAGGGTTAGGGTTAGGTCTTGGTTTAGGGCTTAGAGTTAGTGTTAGTGTTAAAGTTAGGGTTAGCATTAGGGTTACGTTTAAGTTTACGGTTTGTTTTAAGGCTGCTATTATCTTGTAAATGTGGATCTGTATTGCAGTAAGGGTTATGGTTATGATTAGGTTTTGGGTTAGGGTTAATCTTAGGGTTAGGGTTAGGGGTTGGGTTAATGTTAGTGTTAGGGTTTAGGGTTAGGTTTAGAGTTTGAGTTAGGGTTAGGGTTGGGTTAGGGTTAGGGGTTACGTATAGGGTTAGGGTTAGGGTTAGGTTTAGGGGTAGGTTTCGGGGTTGGATTAGGGTTAGGGAATCGGGTTAGTGTTAGTTGTAGGGTTAGTGTTAGGGTTATGATTAGGATTAGGGTTAGGGTTAGGTTTGCTTTAGTGTTAGGTGTTAGGGTTAGGGTTAGGGTTAGGGGTAGAGTTAGGGTTAGGGTTGGAGTTAGGGTTAGGGTTAGAGTTAGCGATAGGTTTATGTTAGGGTTAGGTTTATGGTTAGGTTTAGGGTTAGGGTTAGGTCTTGGGTTAGGGCTTAGAATTAGTGTTAGTGTTAGGGTTTGGGTTAGCATTAGGGTTGCGTTTAAGGAATGGGTTTGGGTTACGTTTAAGTTTATGGTTTGTGTTAAGGCAGCTATCATCTTGTAAATGTGGATCTGTATTGCAGTAAGGGTTATGGTTTGGGTTAGGGTTAGGGTTGGGGTTAATCTTAGGGTAGGGTTAGGGGTTGGGTTAATGTTAGTGTTAGGGTTTAGGGTTAGGATTAGAGTTTGAGTTAGGGTTAGGGTTGGGTTAGGGTTAGGGATATTGTTAATGGTAGGGTTAGTGTTAGGGTTAGGATTAAGATTAGGGTTAGGTTTAGGGTTAGGGTTGCTTTAGGGTTAGGTGTTAGAGTTAGGGTTAGGGATAGAAGTATGTTTAGGTTTGGGGTTAGGGTTATGATTAGGGTTTTGGTTAGAGTTAGTGTTAGGGATGGGTTAGGGTTAGGGGTTAGGGTTAGGGTTTGGCTAACGTTTAGGGTTAGGGTTTGGGTTAGAGTTAGGGTTAGGGTTAGGATTAGGGTTAGGGTTTAGGGTTAGCTTTAGTGTTAGGGTTAGTGTTAGGATTAGGATTAGGATTAGGGTTAGGGTTAGGGTTGCTTTAGGGTTAGGTGTTAAAGTAGGGTTAGGGTTAGTGGTAGAGGTAGGGTTAGAGTTAGGGTTGGGGTTAGTGTTAGGGTTAGAGTTAGAGTTAGGGTTAGGGTTGTGTTAGGGTTAGGGTTTTGGGTTAGAGTTAGGGTTAAGTTTGGGTTAGTGTTATAGTTAGGGTTAGGTTTGGGTTAGGGTTAGCGTTATAGTTATAGTTAGGTTCAAGTTTGGGTTAGGGTTAGGGGCTAGGATTAGGTTAAGGGATATTATTAGGGTTAGGGTTAGCGTTAGAATTAGGGTTAAGGATAGGTTAGGGTTAGGGGCTAGGATTAGGGTTAGGGTTATGGTTAGGGTTAGGGGTAGGGTTAGGGTTTAGGTAAGCATTAGGGTTAGGGTTAGGATTAGGGGTATTGTTGGTTTAGGGTTAGGTTTAGAGTTAGGGTTAGGGTTGGGATAGGGTTAGGGTTAGAGTTAGGGTTAGGTTTGTGTTAGGGTTAGGGTTTTGGGTTAGAGTTAGGGTTAAGGTTGGATTAGGGTTAGTGGCTAGGGTTAGGGTTTGTATTTGCGTTAGGGTTATGGTTAGTGTTATACTTAGGGTTAGGTTTGGGTTAGGGTTAGGGTTAGAGTTAGAGTTAGGGTTAAGTTTGGGTTAGGGTTAGGGGCTAGGATTAGGGATAGTTTTATTATTAGGGTTAAGGTTAGAGTTAGAGTTAGGGTTAAGGTTGGGTTAGGGTAAGGGGCTAGGATTTGTGTTAGTTTTATTATTAGGGTTAGGGTTAGAGTTAGAGTTAGGGTTAAGGTTGGGTTAGGGTTAGAGGCTAGGATTAGGGTTAGGGTTATGTTTAGGGTTAGGGGTAGGGTTAGGGTTTAGGTAAGTGTTAGGGTTAAGGTTAGGGTTATGGGTAGTGTTAGGGTTAGGGTTAGGGTTAGATTTAGGGTTGGTGTTGGGATAGGGTTAGGGGTTAGTGTTAGGGTTAGTGTTACGTTTAGGGTTAGGGTTAGTGTTAGGGTTAGGGTTGGGTTAGGGTTAGGGTTAGGGTTAGTGTTAGAGTTAGTGTTAGGGTTGCGGTTAGGGTTAGGGTTAGGGTTAGAGTTAGGGTTGGGGTTGTGTTAGGGTTAGGGTTTTGGTTAGAGTTAGGGTTAAGTTTGGATTAGGGTTAGGGGCTAGGGTTAGGGTTTGTGTTTGGCTTAGGGTTAGGGTTAGTGTTATAGTTAGGTTTAGGTTTTGGTTAGGGGTAGGGTTAGAGTTAGTTTTAGGGTTGTGTTAGTGTTAGGGTTTTGGGTTAGAGTTAGGGTTAAGGTTGGGTTAGGGTTAGGGGTATGGTTAGGGTTTGTGTTTGGCTTAGGGTTAGGGTTAGTGTTATAGTTAGGTTTAGGTTTGAGTTAGGGTTAGTGTTAGAGTTAGAGTTAGGGTTAAGGTTGGGTTAGGGTTAGGGTTGGGGGTTGGGTTAGGGTTAGGGTTAAGGTTACTGTTAAGATAAGGGTTAGGGTTGGGTTACGGTTGGGTTAGTGTTCGGATTTAGGGTTTGGTTAGGGTTATGGTTATGGTTAGGGTTAGGGTTAGGTTTAAGGTTAGAGTTAGTGTTAGGGTTGGATTAGGTTTAGGGGTTAGGGTTAGGGTAATGGTTAGGGTTAGGTTAGGTTTAGGGTTAGGGTTAGGGCTTAGAGTTAGTGTTTGGTTAGGGTTAACACTAGGGTTACAGTTAAGGATAGGGTTTGGGTTACGTTTAAGTTTGGGTTTTGTGTTAATTCAGCTATCATCTTGTAAATGTGTATGTGTATTTCAGCAAGGGTTATGGTTATGGTTAGGCTTAGGGTTTTGTTATGGTTAGGGTTAGTTGTTGGGTTAGGGTTAGGGTTTAGGGTTAGGGTTAGAGTTTGAGTTAGGGTTAGGGTTGGGTTAGGGTTAAGTGTTAGGGTTAGGGTTAGTGGTAGGGTTAGTGTTAGGGTTATTGTTAGGATTAGGGTTAGGGTTAGGGTTAGGTTTAGGGTTAGAGTTAGGGTAAGGGTTTGGGTTAGGGTTAGGTTTTAGGGTTAGGGTTGGTGTTAGAATCAGGGTTAGGGTTGGGTTAGGTTTAGGATTTCGGGTTGGGGTTAGGGTTATATTTAGGATTAGGGGTAGGTTTAGGGTTAGGGTTAGGGTTAGGGGTTTGGGTTAGGTTTACAATTAAGGTTATGGTTAGCGTTAGGGTTGGGTTAGGGTTTGTATTTAGGGTTATGGTTAGGGTTAGGGTTAGGGGTTAGGGTTAGGGGTAGGGGTATGTGTAGGGTTAGGTTAGGGTTAGGGGTAGGTGTAGGGTTAGGTTTAGTGTTAGGGTTGGATTAGGGTTAGGGTTATGGTTAGGGTCAGGGTTAGAGTTTGGATTAGGGTTACGTTTAGACTTAGGCTTAGGGTTGGGTTAGGGTAAGGTTAGGGTTAGGAGTAGGGTTAGGATTAGGGTTAGGTTTAGTGGTAGTTTTAGGGTTAGGTTTAGTGGTAGGTTTCGAGGTTGGGTTTGGTTAGGGTTAGGGTTAGAGTTAGTGTTAGTGTTAGGATTAGGATTGGGTTACGCTTTGGATTTATGGTTTGGTTTAGGTTTAGGTTTAGGATTTGTGTTGGGTTCGGGTTAGTGGTTTTGGTTAGAGTTACATTTAACATTAGGGTTAGGGTTGGGTTAGGGTTTGGATTTAGGGTTAGGTGTTAGGATTAGTGTTAGGGTTAGGACTAATGTTTGGGTTAGGGTTAGGAGTAGTTTTAGGTTTAGGTTTAGTGTTAGGGTTAGAGGTAGGTTTCGGGGTAGGGTTAGGGGTTAGGGTTAGTGTTAGAGTTAGGTTTAGGTTTAGGGGTAAGGGTTAGTGTTAGGGTTAGGCTTATAGTTAGTGTTAGGGTTGTGTTAGGGTTAGGGGTTAGGGTTAGTGTAAGGGTTAGTGTTAGGGTTACGTTTAGGTTTAGGGTTAGGGCTAGGGTTAGGGTTGGTTTAGGTTTAGGGTTAAGGGTTAGGGTTACAGTTAGGTTTAGGGTGTGGGTTAAGGCATCTATCATCTTGTAAATTTGGATCTTTATTGCAGTAAGCATTATGGTTAGGGTTAGTGTTAGGGTTAGAATTAGAGTTAGTGTTAGGGTTGGGTTAGTGTTAAGGGTTAGGGTTAGAGATAGAGTTACGGGTAGGGGTAGGTTTAGGGTTAGAGTTTGAGTTAGGGTTAGGGTTGGGTTCGGGTTAGGGCTTAGGGTTAATGTTAGTCATAGGGTTAGTGTTATGGTTAGGGTTAGGATTAGGGTTAGAGTTAGGGTTAGGGGTGCTTTATGGTTAGTTGTTAGTGTGAGGGTTAGGGGTAGGGTTGGGGTTAGGGTTAGGTTTAGGGTTTTAGTTAGGGTTAGGGTGTGTTAGGTTTAGGGTTAAAGTTAGGTTTCGGGTTAGGGTTAGGTCTTGCGTTATGGCTTAGAGTTAGTGTTAGATTTAGGTTTCGTATTAGGGTTACGGTTAAGGATAGGGTTTGGGTTACGTTTAAGTTTAGGGTTTGTGTTAAGGCAGCTGTCATCTTGTAAATGTGGATCTGTATTGCATAAGGGATATGGTTATGGTTAGGGTTAGGGTTAATCTTAGGGTTAGGGTTAGTGGTTATGGTTAGGGTCAGGGTTTAAGGTTAATATTAGAGTTTGAATTTGGGTTAGTGTTGGGTTAGGGTTATGGCTTAGGTATAGGGTTAGTGGTAATGTTAGTGTTAGGGTTAGAGTTAGGTTTAGGATTAGGGTTAGGTTTAGAGTTAGGGTTTCTTTAGGGTTAGGTGTTAGGGTTAGGTTTAGGGTTAGTGTTAGAGTTAGGGTTAGAGTTAGGGTTAGGGTTGTATTAGGGTTAGGGTTTTGGGTTAGAGTTAGGGTTATGGTCGGTTTAGGGTTAGGCGGTAGTGTTAGGGTTAGTGGTTGGTTAGGGTTAGTGTTATATTTAGCTTTTAGTTTGGGTTAGGGTTAGGGTTAGAGTTAGAGTAGGGTTACGGTTGGTTTTGGTTTAAGGGCTAGGATTAGGGTTAGGGTTATGGTTATGGTTAGGGTTAGAATTAGAGTTAGAGTTTAGTTTTGGTTAGGGTTAGGGGTTTGGATTAGGGTTAGGGTTATGGTTAGTGTTAGAAGTAGGTTTGGGGTTTGGGTAAGTGTTAGGGTTAGGGTTAGGGGTAGTGTTAGGGTTATGGTTAGGGTTAGGGTTGGGTTAGGGTTAGGGGTTATGGTTAGAGGTAGGGTTAGGGTGAGAGTTAAGGTTTGGGTTTTGCTTAGAGTTAGTGTTAGGCTTGTGTTAGGGTTAGGGGTAGGGTTAGGGTTAGTGTTGGTGATAGGGTTAGGCTTAGAGTTAGGGTTAGGGTTGTGTTAGGGTAGGGTTTTTTGTTAGAGTTAGGGTTAAGGTTGGGTTAGAGTTAGGGGCTATGGTTAGGATTAGTGTTTGGTTTAGGGTTATGGTTAATGTTATATTTATGGTTAGGTTTGGGTTAGGTTTAGGGGTTAGCGTTAGTGTTAGGGTTAAATTTATGGTTAAGGTTGGGTTAGTGATAGGTTCTAGGATTAGGATTAGGGTTATGGTTAGGTTTAGGGGTAGGGTTAGGGTTTGGGTAAGGGTTACGGTTAGGGTTAGGGTTAGGGGTAGGGTTAGGGTTTGTATTAGGGTTAATGTTAGGTTTGAGTGAGGTTTAGAGGTTTTCTTTAGGGTTATGGTTAGTGTTAGGGTTATGTTTTGGTTAGAGTTAGTGTTAGGGTTGGGTTAGGGTTAGGGGTTATAGTTAGGGTTAGGGTTTGGGGAAGGGTTAGGGTTAGAGTTAGCGTTATGGTTTGGGTTAGAGTTAGGGTTAGGGTTAGTGTTAAGGGTTAAAGTTTGTGTTTGGGTTATGGTTGGGATAGGGTTAGGATTTAAGGTTGGGGTTAGGGTTAGGTTTAGGATTAGGGGTAGGGTTCGGGTTAGTGTTAAGGTTAGGGGTTTGTGTTAGGGTTACAGTTAAGTTTAGGGTTAGGGTTAGGTGTAGGTTTGGGTTAGGGTTTGGATTCAGGGTTAGGGTTTGTGTTAGGATTTAGGGTTAGGTTTAGGGTACGGTTAAGGTTAGGGTTAGGGTTAGGGTTTGGTTAGGGTTAGGATTTAGGGTTAGTGTTAGGGTTAGTGTTATGGGTTAGGGTTAGGGTTAGGGGTAGGTGTAGGGTTAGGTTTAGTGTTAGGATTAGGGTTGGATTAGGGTTAGGGGTTAGGAATAGGGTTAGGGTTAGTTTTAGGGTTAGAGTTTGGGTTAGGGTTAGGTTTAGACTTAGGCTTAGGGTTGGGTTAGGGTTAGGGATTATTGTTGGATTAGGAATAGTGTTAGGGTTATGCTTAGATTTAGTGTTAGGGTTAGGTTTCGGGGTAGTTTTCCTGGTAGGGTTAGGGTTAGGGTTAGATTTAATGTTAGTGTTAGGGTTAGGGTTGGGTTAGGGTTAGGATTTAGGGTTGGGGTTAGGGTTAGGTTTAGGAATAGGGGTAGGGTTTGGGTTAGGGTTAGGGTTACAGTCAAGTTTAGGGTTAGGGTTACGGTTAGGTTTGGTTTAGGTGTTGGATTTAGGGTTAGGGATAGTGGTAATGGTTAGTGTTAAGGTTAAGCTTAGAGTTAATATTAGGGTTGTGTCAGGGTAGGGATTAGGGTAAGTGTTAGGGTTAGCTTTAGGTTTAGGTTAGGGTTACGGCTAGGGTTAGGGTTGGTTTAGGGTTAGGGGTTAGGGTTATGGTTACGGTTAAGGTTAGGGGTTGGTTAAGGCAGCTATCATCTTGTAAATGTGGATCTGTATTGCAGTAAGGGTTATGGTTAGGGTTAGTGTTAGGGTTAGGGTTAGAGTTAGTCTTAGGGTTGGTTTAGGGATAAGGGTTAGGGTTAGAGTTAGGGTTACGGGTAGGCATAGGGTTAGGGTTAGGGTTAGAGTTTGAGTTAGGGTTCGGGTTCGGTTAGGGTTAGGGATTAGGGTTAGAGTTAGTGGTAGGTTTAGTGTTAGGGTTAGGATTAGGATTAGGGTTAGGGTTAGGTTTGCTTTAGTGTTAGGTGTTAGGGTTAGGGTTAGGGTTAGGGGTAGAGTTAGGGTTAGGGTTGGAGTTAGGGTTAGGGTTAGAGTTAGCGTTAGGTTTATGTTAGGATTAGGTTTATGGTTAGGTTTAGGGTTAGGGTTAGGTCTTGCGTTAGGGCTTAGAATTAGTGTTAGTGTTCGGGTTTGGGTTAGCATTAGGGTTACGTTTAAGGATAGGGTTTGGGTTACGTTTAAGTTTAGGGTTTGTGTTAAGGCAGCTATCATCTTGTAAATGTGGATCTGTATTGCAGTAAGGGTTATGGTTTGGGTTAGGGTTTAGGGTTAGGGTTAATCTTAGGGTTAGGTTTAGGGGTTGGGTTAATGTTAGTGTTAGGGTTTAGGGTTAGGATTAGAGTTTGAGTTAGGGTTAGGGTTGGGTTAGGGTTAGGGGTTAGGGATAGGTTTAGTGGTAGGGTTAGTGTTAGGTTTGGGGTTGGGATAGGATTAGGACTAGGTTTAGGGTTAGGGTTGCTTTAGGGTTAGGTGTTAGGGTTAGGGTTTGAAGTATGTTTAGGTTTGGGGTTAGGGTTAGGGTTAGGGTTTTGGATAGAGTTAGTGTTAGGGCTATGTTAGGGTTAGGGTTAGGGTTAGGGTTTTGCTAAGGTTTAGGGTTAGGATTTGGGTTAGAGTTAGGGTTAGGGTTAGGATTAAGATTAGGGTTTAGCATAGCTTTAGTGTTAGGGTTAGTGTTAGGATTAGGATTAGGGTTAGGGTTAGGGTTAGTGGTAGGCTTAGGTTTTAGTTAAATGTTAGGTTTAGGGTTAGGGTTAGGGGTAGTTTTAGGTTTAGTGTTAGGTTTAGAGTTAGGGTTAGGGTTGGGATAGGGTTAGGGGTTAGGGTAAGGGTTAGTGTTAGGTTTAGGGTTAGGGTTAGGTTTATTGTTAGGGTTAGGGTTGGGTTAGGGATAGGGGTTATGGTTAGTGTTAGGGTTAGAGTTAGGTTTAGGGTTTTGGTTAGAGATAGTGTTAGGGTTGGGTTAGGGTTAGAGGTTAGGTTTAGGGTTTGGGGAAGGGTTAGGGTAAGAATTAGGCATAGGATTTGGTTTAGAGTTAGCGTTAGGGTTAAGGTTATGGTTTAGGGTTAGGGTTAGTGTTTGTGTTAGGGTTAGGATTAGGATTAGATTTAGGGTTATGGTCTGGGTTGCTTTAGGGTTAGGTGTTAGGTTTAGTGTTAGGTGTAGAGGTAGGGTTTGGGTGGGGTTAGGGTTGGGGTTAGTGTTAGGTTTAGAGTTAGATTTAGGGTTAGGGTTGGGTTAGGATTAGGGTTTTGGGTTAGAGTTAGGGTTAAGGTTGGGTTACTGTTATAGTTAGGGTTAGGTTTGGGTTAGGGTTAGTGTTAGAGTTATAGTTAGGGTCAAGTGTGGGATATGGTTAGGGTCTAGGATAGGGTTAGGGTTATTATTAGGGTTAGGGTTAGAGTTAGAGTTAGGGTTAAGGTTCGGTTAGGGTTAGGGGCTAGGGTTAGGGTTAGGGTTAGGGGTAGTGTTAGGGTTTAGGTAAGTGTTAGGGTTAGAGTTAGGATTAGGTCTAGTGTTTGGTTTAGGGTTAGGTTTAGATTTAGGGTTAGGGTTGGGACAGGGTTAGGGGTTAGAGTTAGGGTTAGTGTTAGGTTTAGAGTTAGGGTTAGGGTTAGAGTTAGGGTTAGGTTTGTGTTATTGTTAGGGTTTTGGGTTAGAGTTAGGGTTAAGGTTGTTTTAGGGTTAGGGGCTAGGGTTAGGGTTTGGGTTTGGGTTAAGGTTAGGGTTAGTGTTATATTTAGGTTTTGGTTTGGGTTAGGGTTAGAGTTAGAGTTAGGGTTAAGTTTGGGTTAGAGTTAGGGGCAAGGATTAGGGCTAGTTTTATTTTTAGGTTTAGGGTTAGAGTTAGAGTTGGGGTTAAGGTTGTTTTAGGGTTAGGTGCTAGGATAAGGGTTAAGGTTATGGTTAGGGTTAGGGGTAGGGTTAGGGTTTAGGTAAGTGTTAGGGTTAGGGTTAGGGTTAGGGGTAGTGTTAGGGTTAGTGTTAGGGTTAGAGTTAGGGTTAGGGTTGGGATAGGGTTAGGGGTTAGGTTTAGGGTTACTGTTACGTTTAGGGTTAGGGTAAGGGTTAGTGTTAGGGTTAGGTTTGGGTTAGGGTTAGGGGTTATAGTTAGGGTTAGGGTTAGAGTTAGGTTTAGGGTTTTGATTAGAGTTAGTGTTAGGGTTGGGTTAGGGTTAGAGGTTAGGGTTAGGGTTTAGGGAAGGGTTAGGGTAAGAGTTAGGCTTAGGGTTTGGTTTAGAGTTAGGGTTAGGGTTATGGTTTAGGGTTAGGGTTTGTGTTAGGGTTAGGGTTAGGATTAGGATTAGATTTAGGGTTATGGTCAGGGTTGCTTTAGGGTTAGGTGTTAGGTTTAGGGTTGGGTGTAGGGGTAGGGTTTGAGTTGGGGTTAGGGTTACACTTAAGGTTAGAGTTAGGGTTTGGGTTAGGGTTGGGCTTTGGGTTATGATTTAGGGTTAGGGTAAAGGTTAGGATTTAGAGTTGGGTTAGGGTTACAGTTAAGGTTAGGTTTAGGGTTAGGGTTGGATTAGGTTTAGCATTTGGATTAGGGGTAGTTTTAGGGTTAGGGTTAGGTTTGTGGTTTTGGTTAGGGTTAGTATTAGGGTTACGAGTAAGTTTATGGTTAGGGTTAGGGTTAGGTTTGGTTAGGGTTAGGATTTAGGCTTAGGGTTAGGGTTAGGGTTTAGGGTTGGGTTTGTGTTACGGTTAGGGTTAGAGTTAGGGTTAGGGTTTTGGTTAGAGTTAGTTTTACATTTTGGTTAGGGTTAGGGGTTTGGGTTATGGTTTGGCTAAGGGTTAGGGTTAGGGTTTGTGTTAGAGTTAGGGTTAGGGTTAGGGTTAGTGTTTAGGGTTAGGTTTAGTGTTAGGATTAGGATGAGGTTTATGGTTAGGGTTGCTTTAGGGTTAGGTGTTATGGTTAGGGTTAGGGGTATTGGTTGGGTTAGGGTTGCGGTTTGTTTTAGGGTTAGGGTTAGAGTTAGGCTTAGGGTTGTGTTAGGGTTAGGGTATGTGTTAGAGTTAGGGTTAAGGTTTGGTTAGGGTTAGGGGCTAGGGTTAGGGTTTGTGTTTGGCTTAGGGTTAGGGTTAGTGTTATAGTTAGGTTTAGGTTTGGGTTACCGTTAGGGTTAGAGTTAGGGTTAGGGTTGTGTTAGGATTAGGGTTTTAGGTTAGAGTTAGGGTTAAGTTTGGGTTAGGGTTAGGGGCTATGGTTAGGGTTTGTGTTTGGCTTAGGGTTAGGGTGAGTGTTATAGTTAGGTTTAGGTTTGTGTTAGGGTTAGGGTTAGAGTTATAGTTAGGGTTAAGGTTCGGTTAGGGTTAGGGTTGGGGGTTGGGTTAGGGTTAGGGTTAAGGTTACGGTTAAGATAAGGGTTAGGGTTAGGGTTAGGGTTGTGTTAGGGTTGCGTTAGGGTTAGGATTTAAGGTTAGGGTTAGGATTTAGGGTTGGTTACTGTTAGGGTTAGAGTTAAGGTTAGAGTTAGAGTTAGGTTTGGATTAGGGTTAGAGGTTAGGGTTAGGGTAATGGTTAGGGTTAGGGTTATGGTTAGGTTTAGGGTTAGGTTAGGGCTTAGAGTTAGTGTTTTGTTAGGGTGAGCACTAGGGTTACGGTTAAGGATAGGGTTTTGAGTACATTTAAGTTTGGGGTTTGTGTTAATTCAGCTATCATCTTGTAAATGTGGATCTGTATTGCAGTAAGGGTTATGGTTATGGTTAGGCTTAGGGTTTTGTTAGGGTTAGGGTTAGTTGTTGGGTTAGGGTTAGGGTTTAGGGTTATGGTTAGATTTTGAGTTAGGGTTAGGGTTGGGTTAGGGTTAGGGGTTAGGGTTAGGGGTTAGGGTTAGGGTTAGTGGTAGGGTTAGTGTTAGGGTTAGGGTTAGGATTAGGGTTAGGGTTAGGTTTGCTTTAAGGTTAGGTGTTAGAGTTAGGGTTAGGTTAAAGTAGGGTTGGTGTTAGGGTTAGGGTTAGAGTTAGGTTTAGGATTAGGGTTATGTTTAGAGTTAGGGTTGCTTTAGGGTTAGGTGTTAGGGTTAGGTTTAGGGTTAGTGTTAGAGTTAGGGTTAGAGTTAGGGTTAGGGTTGTATTAGGGTTAGGGTTTTGGGTTAGAGTTAGGGTTATGGTCGGTTTAGGGTTAGGCGGTAGTGTTAGGGTTAGTGGTTGGTTAGGGTTAGTGTTATATTTAGCTTTTAGTTTGGGTTAGGGTTAGGGTTAGAGTTAGAGTAGGGTTAAGGTTGGTTTTGGTTTAAGGGCTAGGATTAGGGTTAGGGTTATGGTTATGGTTAGGGTTAGAATTAGAGTTAGAGTTTAGTTTTGGTTAGGGTTAGGGGTTTGGATTAGATTAGGGTTATGGTTAGTGTTAGAAGTAGGTTTGGGGTTTGGGTAAGTGTTAGGGTTAGGGTTAGGGGTAGTGTTAGGGTTATGGTTAGGGTTAGGGTTGGGTTAGGGTTAGGGGTTATGGTTAGAGGTAGGGTTAGGGTGAGAGTTAAGGTTTGGGTTTTGCTTAGAGTTAGTGTTAGGCTTGTGTTAGGGTTAGGGGTAGGGTTAGGGTTAGTGTTGGTGATAGGGTTAGGCTTAGAGTTAGGGTTAGGGTTGTGTTAGGGTAGGGTTTTTTGTTAGAGTTAGGGTTAAGGTTGGGTTAGAGTTAGGGGCTATGGTTAGGATTAGTGTTTGGTTTAGGGTTATGGTTAATGTTATATTTATGGTTAGGTTTGGGTTAGGTTTAGGGGTTAGCGTTAGTGTTAGGGTTAAATTTATGGTTAAGGTTGGGTTAGTGATAGGTTCTAGGATTAGGATTAGGGTTATGGTTAGGTTTAGGGGTAGGGTTAGGGTTTGGGTAAGGGTTACGGTTAGGGTTAGGGTTAGGGGTAGGGTTAGGGTTTGTGTTAGGGTTAATGTTAGGTTTGAGTGAGGTTTAGAGGTTTTCTTTAGGGTTATGGTTAGTGTTAGGGTTATGTTTTGGTTAGAGTTAGTGTTAGGGTTGGGTTAGGGTTAGGGGTTATAGTTAGGGTTAGGGTTTGGGGAAGGGTTAGGGTTAGAGTTAGCGTTATGGTTTGGGTTAGAGTTAGGGTTAGGGTTAGTGTTAAGGGTTAAAGTTTGTGTTTGGGTTATGGTTGGGATAGGGTTAGGATTTAAGGTTGGGGTTAGGGTTAGGTTTAGGATTAGGGGTAGGGTTCGGGTTAGTGTTAAGGTTAGGGGTTTGTGTTAGGGTTACAGTTAAGTTTAGGGTTAGGGTTAGGTGTAGGTTTGGGTTAGGGTTTGGATTCAGGGTTAGGGTTTGTGTTAGGATTTAGGGTTAGGTTTAGGGTACGGTTAAGGTTAGGGTTAGGGTTAGGGTTCGGTTAGGGTTAGGATTTAGGGTTAGTGTTAGGGTTAGTGTTATGGGTTAGGGTTAGGGTTAGGGGTAGGTGTAGGGTTAGGTTTAGTGTTAGGATTAGGGTTGGATTAGGGTTAGGGGTTAGGAATAGGGTTAGGGTTAGTTTTAGGGTTAGAGTTTGGGTTAGGGTTAGGTTTAGACTTAGGCTTAGGGTTGGGTTAGGGTTAGGGATTATTGTTGGATTAGGAATAGTGTTAGGGTTATGCTTAGATTTAGTGTTAGGGTTAGGTTTCGGGGTAGTTTTCCTGGTAGGGTTAGGGTTAGGGTTAGATTTAATGTTAGTGTTAGGGTTAGGGTTGGGTTAGGGTTAGGATTTAGGGTTGGGGTTAGGGTTAGGTTTAGGAATAGGGGTAGGGTTTGGGTTAGGGTTAGGGTTACAGTCAAGTTTAGGGTTAGGGTTACGGTTAGGTTTGGGTTAGGTGTTGGATTTAGGGTTAGGGATAGTGGTAATGGTTAGTGTTAAGGTTAAGCTTAGAGTTAATATTAGGGTTGTGTCAGGGTAGGGATTAGGGTAAGTGTTAGGGTTAGCTTTAGGTTTAGGTTAGGGTTACGGCTAGGGTTAGGGTTGGTTTAGGGTTAGGGGTTAGGGTTATGGTTACGGTTAAGGTTAGGGGTTGGTTAAGGCAGCTATCATCTTGTAAATGTGGATCTGTATTGCAGTAAGGGTTATGGTTAGGGTTAGTGTTAGGGTTAGGGTTAGAGTTAGTCTTAGGGTTGGTTTAGGGATAAGGGTTAGGGTTAGAGTTAGGGTTATGGGTAGGCATAGGGTTAGGGTTAGGGTTAGAGTTTGAGTTAGGGTTCGGGTTCGGTTAGGGTTAGGGATTAGGGTTAGAGTTAGTGGTAGGTTTAGTGTTAGGGTTAGGATTAGGATTAGGGTTAGGGTTAGGTTTGCTTTAGTGTTAGGTGTTAGGGTTAGGGTTAGGGTTAGGGGTAGAGTTAGGGTTAGGGTTGGAGTTAGGGTTAGGGTTAGAGTTAGCGTTAGGTTTATGTTAGGATTAGGTTTATGGTTAGGTTTAGGGTTAGGGTTAGGTCTTGCGTTAGGGCTTAGAATTAGTGTTAGTGTTCGGGTTTGGGTTAGCATTAGGGTTACGTTTAAGGATAGGGTTTGGGTTACGTTTAAGTTTAGGGTTTGTGTTAAGGCAGCTATCATCTTGTAAATGTGGATCTGTATTGCAGTAAGGGTTATGGTTTGGGTTAGGGTTTAGGGTTAGGGTTAATCTTAGGGTTAGGTTTAGGGGTTGGGTTAATGTTAGTGTTAGGGTTTAGGGTTAGGATTAGAGTTTGAGTTAGGGTTAGGGTTGGGTTAGGGTTAGGGGTTAGGGATAGGTTTAGTGGTAGGGTTAGTGTTAGGTTTGGGGTTGGGATAGGATTAGGACTAGGTTTAGGGTTAGGGTTGCTTTAGGGTTAGGTGTTAGGGTTAGGGTTTGAAGTATGTTTAGGTTTGGGGTTAGGGTTAGGGTTAGGGTTTTGGATAGAGTTAGTGTTAGGGCTATGTTAGGGTTAGGGTTAGGGTTAGGGTTTTGCTAAGGTTTAGGGTTAGGATTTGGGTTAGAGTTAGGGTTAGGGTTAGGATTAAGATTAGGGTTTAGCATAGCTTTAGTGTTAGGGTTAGTGTTAGGATTAGGATTAGGGTTAGGGTTAGGGTTAGTGGTAGGCTTAGGTTTTAGTTAAATGTTAGGTTTAGGGTTAGGGTTAGGGGTAGTTTTAGGTTTAGTGTTAGGTTTAGAGTTAGGGTTAGGGTTGGGATAGGGTTAGGGGTTAGGGTAAGGGTTAGTGTTAGGTTTAGGGTTAGGGTTAGGTTTATTGTTAGGGTTAGGGTTGGGTTAGGGATAGGGGTTATGGTTAGTGTTAGGGTTAGAGTTAGGTTTAGGGTTTTGGTTAGAGATAGTGTTAGGGTTGGGTTAGGGTTAGAGGTTAGGTTTAGGGTTTGGGGAAGGGTTAGGGTAAGAATTAGGCATAGGATTTGGTTTAGAGTTAGCGTTAGGGTTAAGGTTATGGTTTAGGGTTAGGGTTAGTGTTTGTGTTAGGGTTAGGATTAGGATTAGATTTAGGGTTATGGTCTGGGTTGCTTTAGGGTTAGGTGTTAGGTTTAGTGTTAGGTGTAGAGGTAGGGTTTGGGTGGGGTTAGGGTTGGGGTTAGTGTTAGGTTTAGAGTTAGATTTAGGGTTAGGGTTGGGTTAGGATTAGGGTTTTGGGTTAGAGTTAGGGTTAAGGTTGGGTTACTGTTATAGTTAGGGTTAGGTTTGGGTTAGGGTTAGTGTTAGAGTTATAGTTAGGGTCAAGTGTGGGATATGGTTAGGGTCTAGGATAGGGTTAGGGTTATTATTAGGGTTAGGGTTAGAGTTAGAGTTAGGGTTAAGGTTCGGTTAGGGTTAGGGGCTAGGGTTAGGGTTAGGGTTAGGGGTAGTGTTAGGGTTTAGGTAAGTGTTAGGGTTAGAGTTAGGATTAGGTCTAGTGTTTGGTTTAGGGTTAGGTTTAGATTTAGGGTTAGGGTTGGGACAGGGTTAGGGGTTAGAGTTAGGGTTAGTGTTAGGTTTAGAGTTAGGGTTAGGGTTAGAGTTAGGGTTAGGTTTGTGTTATTGTTAGGGTTTTGGGTTAGAGTTAGGGTTAAGGTTGTTTTAGGGTTAGGGGCTAGGGTTAGGGTTTGGGTTTGGGTTAAGGTTAGGGTTAGTGTTATATTTAGGTTTTGGTTTGGGTTAGGGTTAGAGTTAGAGTTAGGGTTAAGTTTGGGTTAGAGTTAGGGGCAAGGATTAGGGCTAGTTTTATTTTTAGGTTTAGGGTTAGAGTTAGAGTTGGGGTTAAGGTTGTTTTAGGGTTAGGTGCTAGGATTAGGGTTAAGGTTATGGTTAGGGTTAGGGGTAGGGTTAGGGTTTAGGTAAGTGTTAGGGTTAGGGTTAGGGTTAGGGGTAGTGTTAGGGTTAGTGTTAGGGTTAGAGTTAGGGTTAGGGTTGGGATAGGGTTAGGGGTTAGGTTTAGGGTTACTGTTACGTTTAGGGTTAGGGTAAGGGTTAGTGTTAGGGTTAGGTTTGGGTTAGGGTTAGGGGTTATAGTTAGGGTTAGGGTTAGAGTTAGGTTTAGGGTTTTGATTAGAGTTAGTGTTAGGGTTGGGTTAGGGTTAGAGGTTAGGGTTAGGGTTTAGGGAAGGGTTAGGGTAAGAGTTAGGCTTAGGGTTTGGTTTAGAGTTAGGGTTAGGGTTATGGTTTAGGGTTAGGGTTTGTGTTAGGGTTAGGGTTAGGATTAGGATTAGATTTAGGGTTATGGTCAGGGTTGCTTTAGGGTTAGGTGTTAGGTTTAGGGTTGGGTGTAGGGGTAGGGTTTGAGTTGGGGTTAGGGTTACACTTAAGGTTAGAGTTAGGGTTTGGGTTAGGGTTGGGCTTTGGGTTATGATTTAGGGTTAGGGTAAAGGTTAGGATTTAGAGTTGGGTTAGGGTTACAGTTAAGGTTAGGTTTAGGGTTAGGGTTGGATTAGGTTTAGCATTTGGATTAGGGGTAGTTTTAGGGTTAGGGTTAGGTTTGTGGTTTTGGTTAGGGTTAGTATTAGGGTTACGAGTAAGTTTAGGGTTAGGGTTAGGGTTAGGTTTGGTTAGGGTTAGGATTTAGGCTTAGGGTTAGGGTTAGGGTTTTGGTTAGAGTTAGTTTTACATTTTGGTTAGGGTTAGGGGTTTGGGTTATGGTTTGGCTAAGGGTTAGGGTTAGGGTTTGTGTTAGAGTTAGGGTTAGGGTTAGGGTTAGTGTTTAGGGTTAGGTTTAGTGTTAGGATTAGGATGAGGTTTAGGGTTAGGGTTGCTTTAGGGTTAGGTGTTATGGTTAGGGTTAGGGGTATTGGTTGGGTTAGGGTTGCGGTTTGTTTTAGGGTTAGGGTTAGAGTTAGGCTTAGGGTTGTGTTAGGGTTAGGGTATGTGTTAGAGTTAGGGTTAAGGTTTGGTTAGGGTTAGGGGCTAGGGTTAGGGTTTGTGTTTGGCTTAGGGTTAGGGTTAGTGTTATAGTTAGGTTTAGGTTTGGGTTACCGTTAGGGTTAGAGTTAGGGTTAGGGTTGTGTTAGGATTAGGGTTTTAGGTTAGAGTTAGGGTTAAGTTTGGGTTAGGGTTAGGGGCTATGGTTAGGGTTTGTGTTTGGCTTAGGGTTAGGGTGAGTGTTATAGTTAGGTTTAGGTTTGTGTTAGGGTTAGGGTTAGAGTTATAGTTAGGGTTAAGGTTCGGTTAGGGTTAGGGTTGGGGGTTGGGTTAGGGTTAGGGTTAAGGTTACGGTTAAGATAAGGGTTAGGGTTAGGGTTAGGGTTGTGTTAGGGTTGCGTTAGGGTTAGGATTTAAGGTTAGGGTTAGGATTTAGGGTTGGTTACTGTTAGGGTTAGAGTTAAGGTTAGAGTTAGAGTTAGGTTTGGATTAGGGTTAGAGGTTAGGGTTAGGGTAATGGTTAGGGTTAGGGTTATGGTTAGGTTTAGGGTTAGGTTAGGGCTTAGAGTTAGTGTTTTGTTAGGTTGAGCACTGGGGTTACGGTTAAGGATAGGGTTTTGAGTACATTTAAGTTTGGGGTTTGTGTTAATTCAGCTATCATCTTGTAAATGTGGATCTGTATTGCAGTAAGGGTTATGGTTATGGTTAGGCTTAGGGTTTTGTTAGGGTTAGGGTTAGTCGTTGGGTTAGGGTTAGGGTTTAGGGTTATGGTTAGATTTTGAGTTAGGGTTAGGGTTGGGTTAGGGTTAGGGGTTAGGGTTAGGGGTTAGGGTTAGGGTTAGTGGTAGGGTTAGTGTTAGGGTTAGGGTTAGGATTAGGGTTAGGGTTAGGTTTGCTTTAAGGTTAGGTGTTAGAGTTAGGGTTAGGTTAAAGTAGGGTTGGTGTTAGGGTTAGGGTTAGAGTTATGATTAGGGTTAGGGTTAATGTTAGGGTTAGGTTTAGGGTTAGAGTTAGGGTTAGGGTTAGGGTTTAGGGTTAGGGTTAGTGTTAGAGTTAGGTTTGGGTTAGGGTTAGGATTTAGGGTTGGGGTTACGGTTAAATTTTGTATTAGGGTTAAGGTTCAGTTTAGGTTTAGGGTTAGGGGTTTGGGTTAGGTTTACATTTAAGATTATTGTTAGGTTTTGGGTTGGGTTAGGGTTTGTATTTAGGGTTAGTGTTAGGGTTAGGGGTTAGGGGTAGGGTTTAGGGGTAGATGTAGGATTAGGTTAGGATTAGGGGTAGGTGTAGGGTTAGGTTTAGTGTAGGGTTAGGGTTGGATTAGTGTTAGGGTTAGGGTTAGAGTTTGGGTTAGGGTTAGGTTTAGACTTAGGCTTAGGGTTGGGTTAGGGTAAGGTTAGGGTTAGAAGTAGGGTTAGGGTTAGGTTTAGTGTTAGGGTTAGGTTTAGGGTTAGTTTTAGGGGTAGGTTTCGGGGTTGGGTTAGGGTTAGGGTTAGGGTTAGAGTCAGTGTTAGGGTTAGGGTTGGGATTGGGTTAGGATTTATGGTTTGGTTTAGGTTTAGGTTTAGGATTATGTGTAGGGCTCGGGTTAGGAATTTTGGTTAGGTTTACAGTTAAGATTAGGGTTAGGGTTAGGGTGAGGGTTGGGTTAGGGTTTGGATTTAGGGTTAGGTGTTAGGATTTGTGTTAGGGTTACGGCTAGAGGTTGGGTTAGGTTTAGGGGTAAGTATAGGTTTAGGTTTAGTGTTAGGGTTAGGGGTAGGTTTCGGGGTAGGGTTATGGGTTAGGTTTAGTGTTAGAGTTAGGATTAGGTTTAGGGGTAAGGGTTAGTGTTAGGGTTAGGCTTAGAGTTAGTGTTAGGGTTGTGTTAGGGTTAGGGGTTAGGGTTAGTGTAAGGGTTAGGGTTAGGGTTACGTTTAGGTTTAGGGTTAGGGCTAGGGTTAGGGTTGGTTTAGCTTTAGGGGTTAGGGTTAGGGTTAGGGTTACGGTTAAGTTTAGGGTTTGGGTTAAGGCAGCTATCATCTTGTAAATGTGGATCTGTATTGCAGTAAGCGTTATGGTTAGGGTTAGTGTTAGGGTTAGAATTAGAGTTAGTGTTAGGGTTGGGTTAGTGTTAAGGGTTAGGGTTAGAGATAGAGTCACGGGTAGGGGCAGGGATTGGGTTAGAGTTTGAGTTAGGGTTAGGGTTGGGTTCGGGTTAGGGCTTAGGGTTAATGTTAGTCGTAGGGTTAGTGTTATGGTTAGGGTTAGGATTAGGGTTAGAGTTAGGTTTAGGGGTGCTTTATGGTTAGTTGTTAGGGTTAGGGTTAGGGTTAGGGGTAGGGTTGGGGTTAGGCTTGGGGTTATGGTTAGGTTTAGGGTTTTATTTAGGGTTAGGGTGTGTTAGGTTTAGGGTTAAGGTTAGGTTTAGGTCTTGGGTTAGGGCTTAGAGTTAGTGTTAGATTTAGGTTTAGCATTAGGGTTACGGGTAAGGATAGGGTTTGGCATACGTTTAAGTTTAGGGTTTGTTTTAAGGCAGCTGTCATCTTGTAAATGTGGATCTGTATTGCAGTAAGGCTTATGGTTATGGTTAGGCTTAGGGTTTTGTTAGTGTTAGGGTTAGTTGTTGGGTTAGGGTTAGGGTTTAGGGCTAGGGTTAGATTTTGAGTTAGGGTTAGGGTTGGGTTAGGGTTAGGGGTTAGGGTTAGGGGTTAGGGTTGGGGTTAGTGGTAGGGTTAGTGTTAGGGTTAGGGTTAGGATTAGGGTTAGGGTTAGGTTTGCTTTAAGGTTAGGTGTTAGAGTTAGGGTTAGGTTCAAGTAGGGTTGGTGTTAGGGTTAGGGTTAGAGTTATGATTAGGGTTAGGGTTAATGTTAGGGTTAGGTTTAGGGTTAGAGTTAGGGTTAGGGTAAGGGTTAGGGGTTAGGGTTAGGGTTAGTGGTAGGGTTAGTGTTATGGTTAGGGTTAGGATTAGGGTTAGGGTTAGGTTTGCTTTAAGGTTAGGTGTTAGAGTTAGGGTTAGGTTTAAGCGTAGGGTTAGGGTTAGGGTTGGTGTTAGGGTTAGGGTTAGAGTTATGATTAGGGTTAGGGTTAATGTTAGGGATAGGTTTAGGGTTAGAGTTAGGGTTAGGGTTAGGGTTTAGGGTTAGGGTTAGTGTTAGAGTTAGGGTTGGGTTAGGGTTAGGATTTAGGGTTGGGGTTACGGTTAAATTTTCTATTAGGGTTAAGATTCGGTTTAGGTTTAGGGTTAGGGGTTTGGGTTAGGTTTACAGTTAAGATTATTGTTAGGTTTTGGGTTGGGTTAGGGTTTGTATTTAGGGTTAGTGTTAGGGTTAGGGGTTAGGGTTAGGGGTAGGGGTAGGTGTAGGATTAGGTTAGGGTTAGGTGTAGGTGTAGGGTTAGGTTTAGTGTAGGGTTAGGGTTGGATTAGTTTTAGGGTTAGGGTTAGAGTTTGGGTTAGGGTTAGGTTTAGACTTAGGCTTAGGGTTGGGTTAGGGTAAGGTTAGGGTTAGGAGTAGGGTTACGGTTAGGTTTAGTGTTAGTGTTAGGGTTAGGGTTAGTTTTAGGGGTAGGTTTCGGGGTTGGGTTAGGGTTAGGGTTAGGGTTAGAGTCAGTGTTAGGGTTAGGGTTAGGATTGGGTTAGGATTTATGGTTTGGTTTAGGTTTAGGTTTAGGATTATGTGTAGGGCTCGGGTTAGGAATTTTGGTTAGGTTTACAGTTAAGATTAGGGTTAGGGTTAGATTTAGTGTTGGGTTAGGGTTTGGATTTAGGGTTAGGTGTTAGTATTTGTGTTAGGGTTACGGCTAGAGGTTGTGTTGGGTTACGTTTAAGTTTAGGGTTTGTGTTAAGGCAGCTATCATCTTGTAAATGTGGATCTGTATTGCAGTAAGGGTTATGGTTTGGGTTAGGGTTTAGGGTTAGGGTTAATCTTAGGGTTAGGTTTAGGGGTTGGGTTAATGTTAGTGTTAGGGTTTAGGGTTAGGATTAGAGTTTGAGTTAGGGTTAGGGTTGGGTTAGGGTTAGGGGTTAGGGATAGGTTTAGTGGTAGGGTTAGTGTTAGGTTTGGGGTTGGGATAGGATTAGGACTAGGTTTAGGGTTAGGGTTGCTTTAGGGTTAGGTGTTAGGGTTAGGGTTTGAAGTATGTTTAGGTTTGGGGTTAGGGTTAGGGTTAGGGTTTTGGATAGAGTTAGTGTTAGGGCTATGTTAGGGTTAGGGTTAGGGTTAGGGTTTTGCTAAGGTTTAGGGTTAGGATTTGGGTTAGAGTTAGGGTTAGGGTTAGGATTAAGATTAGGGTTTAGCATAGCTTTAGTGTTAGGGTTAGTGTTAGGATTAGGATTAGGGTTAGGGTTAGGGTTAGTGGTAGGCTTAGGTTTTAGTTAAATGTTAGGTTTAGGGTTAGGGTTAGGGGTAGTTTTAGGTTTAGTGTTAGGTTTAGAGTTAGGGTTAGGGTTGGGATAGGGTTAGGGGTTAGGGTAAGGGTTAGTGTTAGGTTTAGGGTTAGGGTTAGGTTTATTGTTAGGGTTAGGGTTGGGTTAGGGATAGGGGTTATGGTTAGTGTTAGGGTTAGAGTTAGGTTTAGGGTTTTGGTTAGAGATAGTGTTAGGGTTGGGTTAGGGTTAGAGGTTAGGTTTAGGGTTTGGGGAAGGGTTAGGGTAAGAATTAGGCATAGGATTTGGTTTAGAGTTAGCGTTAGGGTTAAGGTTATGGTTTAGGGTTAGGGTTAGTGTTTGTGTTAGGGTTAGGATTAGGATTAGATTTAGGGTTATGGTCTGGGTTGCTTTAGGGTTAGGTGTTAGGTTTAGTGTTAGGTGTAGAGGTAGGGTTTGGGTGGGGTTAGGGTTGGGGTTAGTGTTAGGTTTAGAGTTAGATTTAGGGTTAGGGTTGGGTTAGGATTAGGGTTTTGGGTTAGAGTTAGGGTTAAGGTTGGGTTACTGTTATAGTTAGGGTTAGGTTTGGGTTAGGGTTAGTGTTAGAGTTATAGTTAGGGTCAAGTGTGGGATATGGTTAGGGTCTAGGATAGGGTTAGGGTTATTATTAGGGTTAGGGTTAGAGTTAGAGTTAGGGTTAAGGTTCGGTTAGGGTTAGGGGCTAGGGTTAGGGTTAGGGTTAGGGGTAGTGTTAGGGTTTAGGTAAGTGTTAGGGTTAGAGTTAGGATTAGGTCTAGTGTTTGGTTTAGGGTTAGGTTTAGATTTAGGGTTAGGGTTGGGACAGGGTTAGGGGTTAGAGTTAGGGTTAGTGTTAGGTTTAGAGTTAGGGTTAGGGTTAGAGTTAGGGTTAGGTTTGTGTTATTGTTAGGGTTTTGGGTTAGAGTTAGGGTTAAGGTTGTTTTAGGGTTAGGGGCTAGGGTTAGGGTTTGGGTTTGGGTTAAGGTTAGGGTTAGTGTTATATTTAGGTTTTGGTTTGGGTTAGGGTTAGAGTTAGAGTTAGGGTTAAGTTTGGGTTAGAGTTAGGGGCAAGGATTAGGGCTAGTTTTATTTTTAGGTTTAGGGTTAGAGTTAGAGTTGGGGTTAAGGTTGTTTTAGGGTTAGGTGCTAGGATTAGGGTTAAGGTTATGGTTAGGGTTAGGGGTAGGGTTAGGGTTTAGGTAAGTGTTAGGGTTAGGGTTAGGGTTAGGGGTAGTGTTAAGGTTAGTGTTAGGGTTAGAGTTAGGGTTAGGGTTGGGATAGGGTTAGGGGTTAGGTTTAGGGTTACTGTTACGTTTAGGGTTAGGGTAAGGGTTAGTGTTAGGGTTAGGTTTGGGTTAGGGTTAGGGGTTATAGTTAGGGTTAGGGTTAGAGTTAGGTTTAGGGTTTTGATTAGAGTTAGTGTTAGGGTTGGGTTAGGGTTAGAGGTTAGGGTTAGGGTTTAGGGAAGGGTTAGGGTAAGAGTTAGGCTTAGGGTTTGGTTTAGAGTTAGGGTTAGGGTTATGGTTTAGGGTTAGGGTTTGTGTTAGGGTTAGGGTTAGGATTAGGATTAGATTTAGGGTTATGGTCAGGGTTGCTTTAGGGTTAGGTGTTAGGTTTAGGGTTGGGTGTAGGGGTAGGGTTTGAGTTGGGGTTAGGGTTACACTTAAGGTTAGAGTTAGGGTTTGGGTTAGGGTTGGGCTTTGGGTTATGATTTAGGGTTAGGGTAAAGGTTAGGATTTAGAGTTGGGTTAGGGTTACAGTTAAGGTTAGGTTTAGGGTTAGGGTTGGATTAGGTTTAGCATTTGGATTAGGGGTAGTTTTAGGGTTAGGGTTAGGTTTGTGGTTTTGGTTAGGGTTAGTATTAGGGTTACGAGTAAGTTTAGGGTTAGGGTTAGGGTTAGGTTTGGTTAGGGTTAGGATTTAGGCTTAGGGTTAGGGTTAGGGTTTTGGTTAGAGTTAGTTTTACATTTTGGTTAGGGTTAGGGGTTTGGGTTATAGTTTGGCTAAGGGTTAGGTTAGGGTATGTGTTAGAGTTAGGGTTAGGGTTAGGGTTAGTGTTTAGGGTTAGGTTTAGTGTTAGGATTAGGATGAGGTTTAGGGTTAGGGTTGCTTTAGGGTTAGGTGTTATGGTTAGGGTTAGGGGTATTGGTTGGGTTAGGGTTGCGGTTTGTTTTAGGGTTAGGGTTAGAGTTAGGCTTAGGGTTGTGTTAGGGTTAGGGTATGTGTTAGAGTTAGGGTTAAGGTTTGGTTAGGGTTAGGGGCTAGGGTTAGGGTTTGTGTTTGGCTTAGGGTTAGGGTTAGTGTTATAGTTAGGTTTAGGTTTGGGTTACCATTAGGGTTAGAGTTAGGGTTAGGGTTGTGTTAGGATTAGGGTTTTGGTTAGAGTTAGGGTTAAGTTTGGGTTAGGGTTAGGGGCTATGGTTAGGGTTTGTGTTTGGCTTAGGGTTAGGGTGAGTGTTATAGTTAGGTTTAGGTTTGTGTTAGGGTTAGGGTTAGAGTTATAGTTAGGGTTAAGGTTCGGTTAGGGTTAGGGTTGGGGGTTGGGTTAGGGTTAGGGTTAAGGTTACGGTTAAGATAAGGGTTAGGGTTAGGGTTAGGGTTGTGTTAGGGTTGCGTTAGGGTTAGGATTTAAGGTTAGGGTTAGGATTTAGGGTTGGTTACTGTTAGGGTTAGAGTTAAGGTTAGAGTTAGAGTTAGGTTTGGATTAGGGTTAGAGGTTAGGGTTAGGGTAATGGTTAGGGTTAGGGTTATGGTTAGGTTTAGGGTTAGGTTAGGGCTTAGAGTTAGTGTTTTGTTAGGGTGAGCACTAGGGTTACGGTTAAGGATAGGGTTTTGAGTACATTTAAGTTTGGGGTTTGTGTTAATTCAGCTATCATCTTGTAAATGTGGATCTGTATTGCAGTAAGGGTTATGGTTATGGTTAGGCTTAGGGTTTTGTTAGGGTTAGGGTTAGTCGTTGGGTTAGGGTTAGGGTTTAGGGTTATGGTTAGATTTTGAGTTAGGGTTAGGGTTGGGTTAGGGTTAGGGGTTAGGGTTAGGGGTTAGGGTTAGGGTTAGTGGTAGGGTTAGTGTTAGGGTTAGGGTTAGGATTAGGGTTAGGGTTAGGTTTGCTTTAAGGTTAGGTGTTAGAGTTAGGGTTAGGTTAAAGTAGGGTTGGTGTTAGGGTTAGGGTTAGAGTTATGATTAGGGTTAGGGTTAATGTTAGGGTTAGGTTTAGGGTTAGAGTTAGGGTTAGGGTTAGGGTTTAGGGTTAGGGTTAGTGTTAGAGTTAGGTTTGGGTTAGGGTTAGGATTTAGGGTTGGGGTTACGGTTAAATTTTGTATTAGGGTTAAGGTTCAGTTTAGGTTTAGGGTTAGGGGTTTGGGTTAGGTTTACATTTAAGATTATTGTTAGGTTTTGGGTTGGGTTAGGGTTTGTATTTAGGGTTAGTGTTAGGGTTAGGGGTTAGGGGTAGGGTTTAGGGGTAGATGTAGGATTAGGTTAGGATTAGGGGTAGGTGTAGGGTTAGGTTTAGTGTAGGGTTAGGGTTGGATTAGTGTTAGGGTTAGGGTTAGAGTTTGGGTTAGGGTTAGGTTTAGACTTAGGCTTAGGGTTGGGTTAGGGTAAGGTTAGGGTTAGAAGTAGGGTTAGGGTTAGGTTTAGTGTTAGGGTTAGGTTTAGGGTTAGTTTTAGGGGTAGGTTTCGGGGTTGGGTTAGGGTTAGGGTTAGGGTTAGAGTCAGTGTTAGGGTTAGGGTTGGGATTGGGTTAGGATTTATGGTTTGGTTTAGGTTTAGGTTTAGGATTATGTGTAGGGCTCGGGTTAGGAATTTTGGTTAGGTTTACAGTTAAGATTAGGGTTAGGGTTAGGGTGAGGGTTGGGTTAGGGTTTGGATTTAGGGTTAGGTGTTAGGATTTGTGTTAGGGTTACGGCTAGAGGTTGGGTTAGGTTTAGGGGTAAGTATAGGTTTAGGTTTAGTGTTAGGGTTAGGGGTAGGTTTCGGGGTAGGGTTATGGGTTAGGTTTAGTGTTAGAGTTAGGATTAGGTTTAGGGGTAAGGGTTAGTGTTAGGGTTAGGCTTAGAGTTAGTGTTAGGGTTGTGTTAGGGTTAGGGGTTAGGGTTAGTGTAAGGGTTAGGGTTAGGGTTACGTTTAGGTTTAGGGTTAGGGCTAGGGTTAGGGTTGGTTTAGCTTTAGGGGTTAGGGTTAGGGTTAGGGTTACGGTTAAGTTTAGGGTTTGGGTTAAGGCAGCTATCATCTTGTAAATGTGGATCTGTATTGCAGTAAGCGTTATGGTTAGGGTTAGTGTTAGGGTTAGAATTAGAGTTAGTGTTAGGGTTGGGTTAGTGTTAAGGGTTAGGGTTAGAGATAGAGTCACGGGTAGGGGCAGGGATTGGGTTAGAGTTTGAGTTAGGGTTAGGGTTGGGTTCGGGTTAGGGCTTAGGGTTAATGTTAGTCGTAGGGTTAGTGTTATGGTTAGGGTTAGGATTAGGGTTAGAGTTAGGTTTAGGGGTGCTTTATGGTTAGTTGTTAGGGTTAGGGTTAGGGTTAGGGGTAGGGTTGGGGTTAGGCTTGGGGTTATGGTTAGGTTTAGGGTTTTATTTAGGGTTAGGGTGTGTTAGGTTTAGGGTTAAGGTTAGGTTTAGGTCTTGGGTTAGGGCTTAGAGTTAGTGTTAGATTTAGGTTTAGCATTAGGGTTACGGGTAAGGATAGGGTTTGGCATACGTTTAAGTTTAGGGTTTGTTTTAAGGCAGCTGTCATCTTGTAAATGTGGATCTGTATTGCAGTAAGGCTTATGGTTATGGTTAGGCTTAGGGTTTTGTTAGTGTTAGGGTTAGTTGTTGGGTTAGGGTTAGGGTTTAGGGCTAGGGTTAGATTTTGAGTTAGGGTTAGGGTTGGGTTAGGGTTAGGGGTTAGGGTTAGGGGTTAGGGTTGGGGTTAGTGGTAGGGTTAGTGTTAGGGTTAGGGTTAGGATTAGGGTTAGGGTTAGGTTTGCTTTAAGGTTAGGTGTTAGAGTTAGGGTTAGGTTCAAGTAGGGTTGGTGTTAGGGTTAGGGTTAGAGTTATGATTAGGGTTAGGGTTAATGTTAGGGTTAGGTTTAGGGTTAGAGTTAGGGTTAGGGTAAGGGTTAGGGGTTAGGGTTAGGGTTAGTGGTAGGGTTAGTGTTATGGTTAGGGTTAGGATTAGGGTTAGGGTTAGGTTTGCTTTAAGGTTAGGTGTTAGAGTTAGGGTTAGGTTTAAGCGTAGGGTTAGGGTTAGGGTTGGTGTTAGGGTTAGGGTTAGAGTTATGATTAGGGTTAGGGTTAATGTTAGGGATAGGTTTAGGGTTAGAGTTAGGGTTAGGGTTAGGGTTTAGGGTTAGGGTTAGTGTTAGAGTTAGGGTTGGGTTAGGGTTAGGATTTAGGGTTGGGGTTACGGTTAAATTTTCTATTAGGGTTAAGATTCGGTTTAGGTTTAGGGTTAGGGGTTTGGGTTAGGTTTACAGTTAAGATTATTGTTAGGTTTTGGGTTGGGTTAGGGTTTGTATTTAGGGTTAGTGTCAGGGTTAGGGGTTAGGGTTAGGGGTAGGGGTAGGTGTAGGATTAGGTTAGGGTTAGGTGTAGGTGTAGGGTTAGGTTTAGTGTAGGGTTAGGGTTGGATTAGTTTTAGGGTTAGGGTTAGAGTTTGGGTTAGGGTTAGGTTTAGACTTAGGCTTAGGGTTGGGTTAGGGTAAGGTTAGGGTTAGGAGTAGGGTTACGGTTAGGTTTAGTGTTAGTGTTAGGGTTAGGGTTAGTTTTAGGGGTAGGTTTCGGGGTTGGGTTAGGGTTAGGGTTAGGGTTAGAGTCAGTGTTAGGGTTAGGGTTAGGATTGGGTTAGGATTTATGGTTTGGTTTAGGTTTAGGTTTAGGATTATGTGTAGGGCTCGGGTTAGGAATTTTGGTTAGGTTTACAGTTAAGATTAGGGTTAGGGTTAGATTTAGGGTTGGGTTAGGGTTTGGATTTAGGGTTAGGTGTTAGGATTTGTGTTAGGGTTACGGCTAGAGGTTGGGTTAGGTTTAGGGGTAAGTATAGGTTTAGGTTTAGTGTTAGGGTTAGGGGTAGGTTTCGGTGTAGGGTTATGGGTTAGGTTTAGTGTTAGAGTTAGGATTAGGTTTAGGGGTAAGGGTTAGTGTTAGGGTTAGGCTTAGAGTTAGTGTTAGGGTTGTGTTAGGGTTAGGGGTTAGGGTTAGTGTAAGGGTTAGGGTTAGGGTTACGTTTAGGTTTAGGGTCAGGGCTAGGGTTAGGGTTGGTTTAGCTTTAGGGGTTAGGGTTAGGGTTAGGGTTACGGTTAAGTTTAGGGTTTGGGTTAAGGCATCTATCATCTTGTAAATGTGGATCTGTATTGCAGTAAGCGTTATGGTTAGGGTTAGTGTTATGGTTAGAATTAGAGTTAGTGTTAGGGTTGGGTTAGTGTTAAGGGTTAGGGTTAGAGATAGAGTTACAGGTAGGGGCAGGGTTTGGGTTAGAGTTTGAGTTAGGGTTAGGGTTGGGTTCGGGTTAGGGCTTAGGGTTAATGTTAGTCGTAGGGTTAGTGTTATGGTTAGGGTTAGGATTAGGGTTAGAGTTAGGGTTAGGGGTGCTTTATGGTTAGTTGTTAGGGTTATGGTTAGGGTTATGGGTAGGGTTGGGGTTAGGTTTGTGTTAGGGTGAGGTTTAGGGTTTTAGTTAGGGTTAGGGTGTGTTAGGTTTAGGGTTAAGGTTAGGTTTAGGGTTAGGGTTAGGTCTTGGGTTAGGGCTTAGAGTTAGTGTTAGATTTAGGTTTAGCATTAGGGTTACGGGTAAGGATAGGGTTTGGGTTACGTTTAAGTTTAGGGTTTGTGTTAAGGCAGCTGTCATCTTGTAAATGTGGATCTGTACTGTAGTAAGGGTTATGGTTATGGTTAGGCTTAGGGTTTTGTTAGGGTTAGGGTTAGTTGTTGGGTTAGGGTTAGGGTATAGGGTTAGGGTTAGATTTTGAGTTAGGGTTAGGGTTGGGTTAGGGTTAGGGGTTAGGGTTAGGGGTTAGGGTTAGGGTTAGTGGTAGAGTTAGTGTTAGGGTTAGGGTTAGGATTAGGGTTAGGGTTAGGTTTGCTTTAAGGTTAGGTGTTAGAGTTAGGGTTAGGTTTAAGCGTAGAGTTAGGGTTAGGGTTGGTGTTAGGGTTAGGGTTAGAGTTATGATTAGGGTTAGGGTTAATGTTAGGGTTAGGTTTAGGGTTAGAGTTAGGGTTAGGGTTAGGGGTTAGGGTTAGGGTTATTGGTAGGGTTAGTGTTAGGGTTAGGGTTAGGATTAGGGTTAGTGTTAGGTTTGCTTTAAGGTTAGGTGTTAGAGTTAGGGTTAGGTTTAAGCGTAGAGTTAGGGTTAGGGTTGGTGTTAGGGTTAGGGTTAGAGTTATGATTAGGGTTAGGGTTAATGTTAGGGTAGGGTTTAGGGTTAGAGTTAGGGTTAGGGTTAGGGTTTAGGGTTAGGTTTAGTGTTAGAGTTAGGGTTAGGGTTGGGTTAGGGTTAGGATTTAGGGTTGGGGTTACGGTTAAATTTTGTATTAGGGTTAAGGTTCAGTTTAGGTTTAAGGTTAGGGGTTTGGGTTAGGTTTACAGTTAAGATTATTGTTAGGTTTTGGGTTGGTTTAGGGTTTGTATTTAGGGTTACTGTTAGGGTTAGGGGTTAGGGTTAGGGGTAGGGGTAGGTGTAGGATTAGTTTAGGGTTAGGGGTAGGTGTAGGGTTAGGTTTAGTGTAGGGTTAGGGTTGGATTAGTGTTAGGGTTAGGGTTAGAGTTTGGGTTAGGGTTAGGTTTAGACTTAGGCTTAGGGTTGGGTTAGGGTAAGGTTAGGGTTAGGAGTAGGGTTAGGGTTAGGTTTAGTGTTAGGGTTAGGGTTAGGGTTAGTTTTAGGGGTAGGTTTCGGGGTTGGGTTAGGGTTAGGGTTAGAGTCAGTGTTAGGGTTAGGGTTAGGATTGGGTTAGGATTTATGGTTTGGTTTAGGTTTAGGTTTAGGATTATGTGTAGGGCTCGGGTTAGGAATTTTGGTTAGGTTTACAGTTAAGATTAGGGTTAGGGTTAGGGTTAGGGTTGGGTTAGGGTTTGGATTTAGGGTTAGGTGTTAGGATTTGTGTTAGGGTTACGGCTAGAGGTTGGGTTAGGTTTAGGGGTAAGTATAGGTTTAGGTTTAGTGTTAGGGTTAGGGGTAGGTTTCGGGGTAGGGTTATGGGTTAGGTTTAGTGTTAGAGTTAGGATTAGGTTTAGGGGTAAGGGTTAGTGTTAGGGTTAGGCTTAGAGTTAGTGTTAGTGTTGTGTTAGGGTTAGGGGTTAGGGTGAGTGTAAGGGTTAGGGTTAGGGTTACATTTAGGTTTAGGGTTAGGGCTAGGGTTAGGGTTGGTTTAGGTTTAGGGGTTAGGGTTAGGGTTACGGTTAAGTTTAGGGTTTGGGTTAAGGCAGCTATCATCTTGTAAATGTGGATCTGTATTGCAGTAAGCGTTATGGTTAGGGTTAGTGTTAGGGTTAGAATTAGAGTTAGTGTTAGGGTTGGGTTAGTGTTAAGGGTTAGGGTTAGAGATAGAGTTACGGGTAGGGGCAGGGTTTGGGTTAGAGTTTGAGTTAGGGTTAGGGTTGGGTTCGGGTTAGGGCTTAGGGTTAATGTTAGTCGTAGGGTTAGTGTTATGGTTAGGGTTAGGATTAGGGTTAGAGTTAGGGTTAGGGGTGCTTTATGGTTAGTTGTTAGGGTTAGGGTTAGGGTTGGGGTTAGGGTTGGGGTTAGGGTTAGGTTTAGGGGTTTAGTTAGGGTTATGGTGTGTTAGGTTTAGGGTTAAGGTTAGGTTTAGGGTTAGGGTTAGGTCTTGCGTTAGGGCTTAGAGTTAGTGTTAGATTTAGGTTTAGCATTAGGGTTACGGGTAAGGATAGGGTTTGGGTTACGTTTAAGTTTAGGGTTTGTTTTAAGGCAGCTGTCATCTTGTAAATGTGGATCTGTATTGCAGTAAGGGTTATGGTTATGGTTAGGCTTAGGGTTTTGTTAGGGTTAGGGTTAGTTGTTGGGTTAGGGTTAGGGTTAGATTTTGAGTTAGGGTTAGGGTTGGGTTAGGGTTAGGGTTAGGGGTTAGGGTTAGGTTTAGTGGTAGGGTTAGTGTTAGGGTTAGGGTTATGATTAGGGTTAGGGTTAGGTTTGCTTTAAGGTTAGGTGTTAGAGTTAGGGTTAGGTTTAAGCGTAGAGTTAGGGTTAGGGTTGGTGTTAGGGTTAGGGTTAGAGTTATGATTAGGGTTAGGGTTAATGTTAGTGTTAGGTTTAGGGTTAGAGTTAGGGTTAGGGTTAGGATTTACTGTTAGGCTTAGTGTTAGAGTTAGGGTTGGGTTAGGGTTAGGATTTAGGGTTGGGGTTACGGTTAAATTTTGTATTAGGGTTAAGGTTCAGTTTAGGTTTAAGGTTAGGGGTTTGTGTTAGGTTTACAGTTAAGATTATTGTTAGGTTTTGGGTTGGTTTAGGGTTTGTATTTAGGGTTACTGTTAGGGTTATGGGTTAGGGTTAGGGGTAGGGGTAGTTGTAGGATTAGGTTAGGGTTAGGGGTAGGTGTAGGGTTAGGTTTAGTGTAGGGTTAGGGTTGGATTAGTGTTAGGGTTAGGGTTAGAGTTTGGGTTAGTGTTAGGTTTAGACTTAGGCTTATGGTTGGGTTAGGTTAAGGTTAGGGTTAGGAGTAGGGTTAGGGTTAGGTTTAGTGTTAGGGTTAGGGTTAGGGTTAGTTTTAGGGGTAGGTTTCGGGGTTGGGTTAGGGTTAGGGTTAGGGTTAGAGTCAGTGTTAGGGTTAGGGTTAGGATTGGGTTAGGATTTATGGTTTGGTTTAGGTTTAGGTTTAGGATTATGTGTAGGGCTCTTGTTAGGAATTTTGGTTAGGTTTACAGTTAAGATTAGGGTTAGGGTTAGGGTTAGGGTTGGGTTAGGTTTTGGATTTAGGGTTAGGTGTTAGGATTTGTGTTAGGGTTACGGCTAGAGGTTGGGTTAGGTTTAGGGGTAAGTATAGGTTTAGGTTTAGTGTTAGGGTTAGGGGTAGGTTTCGGGGTAGGGTTATGGGTTAGGTTTAGTGTTAGAGTTAGGATTAGGTTTAGGGGTAAGGGTTAGTGTTAGGGTTAGGCTTAGAGTTAGTGTTAGGGTTGTGTTAGGGTTAGGGGTTAGGGTTAGGGGTTAGGGTTAGGGTTAGGGTTACGTTTAGGTTTAGGGTTAGGGCTAGGGTTAGGGTTGGTTTAGGTTTAGGGGTTAGGGTTAGGGTTACGGTTAAGTTTAGGGTTTGGGTTAAGGCAGCTATCATCTTGTAAATGTGGATCTGTATTTCAGTAAGCGTTATGGTTAGGGTTAGTGTTAGGGTTAGAATTAGAGTTAGTGTTAGGGTTGGGTTAGTGTTAAGGGTTAGGGTTAGAGATAGAGTTACGGGTAGGGGCAGGGTTTGGGTTAGAGTTTGAGTTAGGGTTAGGTTTGGGTTCGGGTTAGGGCTTAGGGTTAATGTTAGTCGTAGGGTTAGTGTTATGGTTAGTGTTAGGATTAGGGTTAGAGTTATGTTGTGGGAGGTCCTCCCACTTCTCCAGTCTATCGCCGCTGAGATACCAGCCCCTTGGGGCGTGGTCTCTCTCCCTTTAAAAAAGCGGCCACTTCCCTCTCTCCTCTCTCTTCACTTCCTGCTCCGCCGGCGACTAGACTCCTGGTCGCGTAGAGGGCTGTTGCCTGGGACAGTGATCTGTAAGTTTTTCCCCTTTAAATAAATATCACCCTATTAATCATAATCCCAAATTTGTGTGGCATTGTTTGTGACTTATGCCTTCATTTTGGCGTCAACGTTTGGTTTTAGATCCTCTCCCGGCTCGCAGCCGCGAGTTCGGCTTGGCGGCCGGAAGTTCGGCTTGGTGGCCGCAAGTTCGGCTTGGCGGCCGCAAGTTCGGCTTGGCGGGAGCCCTTGCTTCCTCAGCCGCTGCCTGTGCCTTGCAGCGGCGGCCTTGGCCTCCCGTGGTTTGCTCTTTTCTGAGTTGTTTTTAAATCTCCCTTGCAAGCACAGCTCTTAAAGTGGCGCGAACCAGAGCACGCGGTTGCTGAAAGCTGCAACCCCTCAGGGTGACTCTGTCACGTGTAGACATAAGCAGCTTCCAGATTGCTCTTCTCTACCCCTGGATTCTGGGTTTCTGGTTCCATCTCTGGAATTGATTTAATTACATTTACTTTGTTGAGAAACTTGCATTTTCCAGTTTTTACATCTACTAAGGCACTGAAACAGGACCATGTTTTCATCGCGATTCTGCAACAGCGCCACCTGCTGGACAATAGGTAATATGGCAATTTTCGTTTCTAACGCAAATTTTACTGCTTTGTTTTCACTAATATAATGGATTAGTAATTTTATATTTACTAATACAATGAATTACATCATTCAAGGTTTATATGATTATGGGAATACCTTAATTTGCTTGTTACTAGGCTTCAGTTTTCTTTTCCATATTCTATCATTAAGGAAGAATATGGCACTCCTAAGAATGATAGAATCTTTACGAACTAATAATGAACAACTAATTGACAGGATTAAAATTATTGAAAATCAGAGGTTATCTGAACAAGTGGATACTATGACAGACAAAATTGATTCCATATCCAAGGGTATTAGAAAGTTACCTGAAAGGGTTCAGGCTATTGAATTTGACCTTCAGAGTTTATCACAAAGTTTTGATAAGGTAACAGACAGAATGTACCTCCAAGATGGGAATCTACATGATATACAAGAAAAGTCTAAAGAGGACATGTTATCTTTGAAGGAAAAAATTAAAGCTTTGGAATCACAGGTGCCGAATGGGGACCAAAAAATTGATACCTCAGTGAAATCACTGGAAACATATACAGGTCAAGAGATTCAGGATTTAAGAGAGACAATGATAAAAAGATTTGAAAAGATTGGAGAAATTATTGCAGCTGGTGAACAGAGTAAGGAGGCACAAGGACAGGATACAATGCCTCCACCAGCTATTAGAACTGGCTTACCCAGGGTTCTAGCGACATACCCTATACTTGATTCTGACAAAGCGTCAACTTCTAAAGGCTCAAAGGGAGTCAGAGAAGCTAGATGGACACCAATAGCAATGAATGATCTGAAAGAAATTAAGCAAGCTGTTGTTAATTTTGGCTTGCACAATGCATATGTAAAGGAAATGATAAAGACTTGGGCTTCTAATGCTAGAGCTATCCCCCATGATTTCCATCAGTTAGTGTCTGCAGTTTTAGATAATGGACCTTCCTTGATGTTTGGAATTTATTTCAGAGAAGAATCCAAACATATGGAACAGCAAGGAAGAGCAAAAGGTATTGAGGTTTCCCAAGATCAAATTCTTGGTGCAGGAGAATATGCTGATCCACAGGTCCAAGCTCTTTATGACGATGAAGTACTGTGTCTATGTCACCAAGCAGCTTTAAATGCTTTGAATAGGATACAAGATCCAGCAAAAAGGGTTGAATCATATACCAGAATTAGGCAGGGACAGAGAGAACCCTTTATTGACTTTTTGCAAAGATTGATTAAGGCTCTGGACATAGGGGTAACAGACCCAGAATCTAGACGAATACTTCTTGAATCTCTAGCTTTTGAGAATGCAAACATAGAATGCAAAAAGATAATTGGGCCTTTAAAGTGTAGATCAGCACCTATGGATGAATGGATTCAGCATACGATGAATGTTGAGACGTTTAGCTATAATGATGAATCTTGGGTAGGAGAAGTGATTTCCAAAGCAATGAGGAGACATCAAACTGCCAGGTGTTTTAATTGTGGTAAATTAGGACATTTACAAAGGGATTGCAGGCAAAGAATTTCTAGGAATAATATCTCTTCTGGGAATGACAAAAATAGGAGACCTCGGCCTTCAGGTATATGTAGGAGATGTGGTAAAGGCAGGCATTGGTCCAACGAATGTAGGTCAACAACAGATAGACGGGGCAATCCGATATCATCGGGAAACTCCATGGGGGGCCTCTCGCAGGCCCCCAAGCCAACAGTGGCCCAGTCATTCCCAGTCACAGTGGAGAACGTGCCTCACCAAGAAAATTAAAAGCTCCAATTTCTGCTGTAAAAAGTAATACTGGTCTAAATGATGAATTACGTGTGGAGGATGAGTCAAAAAACCCAGTAGGACAGAGTAAACATATATTTTGGCAGACTTCTATTAATGATCAAAGACCAAAGCTAAGAGTCTGTATAAATGGCACTTTTATTGAAGGCTTATTAGACACAGGTGCGGATGTAAGTATCATTACCCCAGAATCTTGGCATCCGAATTGGCCTCTTCAAGAGGTAGATGTTCAGTTCCTAGGAATTGGAACCCTATCTCGTGTAAAACAAAGCACAAGATGGGTTGAATGCATAGGGCCCGAAGGGCAAATAGGAAGACTAAGGCCATATATAGCTAATATTGCCATAAATTTATGGGGCCGTGACCTGCTACAGCAATGGAATACCCAGATTAACATTCCTGTATTTCCAGGAATTCATAATTCGGGGAAGGATATGATGAGGTATTATGGAAAAAGGTCACCAGCCATTCAGGCTGTACAAGAACATACAGCAAATACCAAACCTTTAGAGGTACCAACAGCCCTACCTTTAAAATGGCTAACTGAGAAGCCAATATGGATCAAACAGTGGCCTCTAGCTGAAGATAAACTACAGGCATTGGAACAGCTGGTGCAAGAGCAACTAGATGCTCACCATATTGAAGAATCAACCAGCCCTTGGAATTCTCCTGTGTTTGTTGTAAAAAAGAAATCTGGTAAATGGAGAATGGTGACAGATCTAAGAGCTGTCAACAAAGTAATTCAACCTATGGGCCCACTACAGTCTGGAATTCCTTTGCCTTCTCTGTTACCAAAAGGATGGCCTCTTATAGTTATTGATTTGAAAGATTGTTTTTTCACTATACCGTTACAAGAAAAGGATAGAGAAAAATTTGCCTTCACAGTGCCTACTTATAATAATTCTCAGCCTAATAAGAGATATCAGTGGACTGTCCTCCCACAGGGTATGCTCAATAGTCCTACACTGTGCCAATATTTTGTAAGTAAGCCATTGGAAATAATTCGTAAACAATTCCTCAAGTCCATCATTTATCATTACATGGATGACATCTTGTTATCTGATTTAAATAAAGATACTTTAGAAAGGATGTTTGAAGAAGTAAAGAAAGTCTTGCCTAGGTGGGGATTACAAATTGCCCCTGAAAAGATTCAAAGAGGAAACTCTATTAATTACCTAGGTTACAGAATAGGGTTAGAGAAAATTAAAACGCAAAAGGCACAAATTAGGAGAGACCGCTTAAAGACTCTTAATGACTTCCAAAGATTGTTAGGAGACATTTCCAGTCTACGACCAGCTGTTGGGATAACACCTGATCTAGTAGTTCATTTAAACAAAACCTTAGATGGTGATAAAGATTTGAATAGTCCAAGAGAACTGACAGCTGAAGCAGAAAAGGAACTGACAATGATTGAGGAAAAATTACAGGAGGCACATGTGGATAGGGTGAACCCAAATCTTAGCTGCATCCTAGTCATATTGCCTTCCAGAATTTCTCCTACAGGGATTCTAATGCAGAGGGAAGATATTATTTTAGAGTGGATATTTATACCTAATAAACCAAGTAAAAAATTAAAAACTTATGTGGAAAAAGTCTCTGAATTAATTATAAAAGGTAAGCTGAGACTTCGTCAACTAGCAGGTATAGAACCAGCAGAAATTATAGTGCCTTTTACTACTGAAGAAATAAAAAAGTTATGGGAAGACAATGAACCGTGGCAAAGAGCTTGTGCTAATTTTTTGGGAGAAATTAATAGCAACTATCCCAAAAGTGGTAGACTTAACCTCATAAAAAGAACTTCTTGGATTCTTCCTAGAATTGTACGTGATGCTCCAATAACTGGAGCCCGTACTTTCTATACTGATGCAAATAAATCAGGGAAAGCAGGTTACAAGTCAGATGAATTGAGTAAGGTGGAACAAAGCCCTTATAATTCTGTCCAGAAGGCAGAATTATATGCCATTCTTATGGTGCTAAGGGATTTTAAAGAACCTCTTAATATAGTTACAGATTCACAATATGCAGAAAGAGTTATCTTGCATATTGAGACAGCTGAATTTATACCAGATGACACAGAGTTGACTTCATTGTTTATCCAGGTACAAGACATAATCAGGAACAGGCTTTGTCCGATGTACATAACACACATCCGGTCCCTTACAGGTCTGCCTGGCCCTCTAGCCCAAGGCAACGCTGAGATTGATCAATTATTGATTGGAAGTGTGTTGTAGGCCTCAGAATTTCATAAGAAGCATCATGTCAATAGTAAAGGCCTAAAGAAAGAATGTTCCATTTCTTGGCAACAAGCTAAGGACATTATAAAGAGATGTCCTACTTGTTCTTTCTATAATCAAACACCGTTGCCTGCAGGGAGTAACCCAAAGGGCACTAAGAGAAATGAAATCTGGCAGATGGATGTGTTCCACTTTATAGAATTTGGTAAATTAAAATATGTACACCACACCATAGACACGTATTCAGGTTTTCAATGGGCTACTGCCCTGAGCTCAGAAAAGGCTGATTCAGTAATCACACATTTATTGGAAGTTATGGCCATCATGGGTATACCTGCGCAAATAAAGACAGATAATGGTCCAGCATATGTATCTAAGAAAATGAAATGCTTTTTTGATTATTATAATATAAAACACATTACAGGTATACCAAATAATCCTACAGGTCAGGCAGTTATAGAAAGATCAAATTGTACTATAAAGGATATGCTGAACAAACAGAAAGGGACGGAAAATACCCCCAGAAATAGATTACATAATGCTTTATTAACCTTGAATTTTCTTAACGCTAATGAGAAAGGAACGACAGCAGCAGAAAGACATTGGATAATGGAAAAGTCTGCTGAACTAAATCAACCGATTTATTTCAAAGATGTGCTGACCTCTCAATGGAAGCCAGGAGATGTGCTACGTTGGGGAAGGGGTTTTGCTCTTGTTTCCACAGGAGAAGAAAAGTTGTGGATACCATCAAAATTAATAAAGTTTCGATTTGAAGAGGAGAAACCTCTTGGAAAGGAGAAATGACAACTTATCTACAATGATGATATTCATACAGATGGTAAGAAAAACATATAGAATGGGGGCAGGGTTTTGTTCTTATCTCCACAGGAAAACACTCATCTTTGAAAAATTCAAGGGACCCTGGATATTTGGATACTGACAGATGGAAAAATACCTGCCCAATAGGAAATATCAAGAAAACTGAAAGGGTTGTGTAAGTAATATTAAACCATATTTCTAAATTTATAAAGCTGGTTTTGAAGTTGGACTCTGGCTCAGTCCTTCTCCAATTCCAAGCCTGTTAGTAAGAGAAAAACCCAGAGTTTCTGGAGTTTCTGTCTCATGTCAAGAGCCATGATATGGGACAGAAAGAAATATGAGTTTAGAAAACATCTTTGCTTTTCTTCATATCTATCATACTTTTCATTGGATATATCTATCATGTCTTTCATTGAATATATATATATATATATGTCTATATGATTAATGCTTAAGTTTTTCATAATGAACAATGAGTTTTTCCTGAAGTGACATTTGAAGTTTCCAGGAAGAAGATGGGGCCCCATAACAACAACTCCACCTGGTTGATATGACGTCATGATACTGATAGCGCTACAACAAGACCTGCTTTGGGTACCAGCTGCACAAGACAGTTCCAACTTGGTTAGCTGAAATGGTGCACATCTTATACAACATTTTGGCCAGACCTGCACAAAATACTCAGAGACTATTGGCAATTTTAAAAGACATTGATCTTGAAATTTAACCATCATTTTACTTTCACAGGATCCTCCAGAAAGAACGTCGCCCCCATGACAGCTGGAAGTAATTCTAGAGGACGACGTCCCCTCTCCCAGTAAAGTTTGCCCTTGGGTTTAGGGACATCATTTAGGGGTTGATTATAATTAGTATACGATTGAGGGTTGGGGGAGGAATTTTATAAGCTCAGGGATCATTTTGAAAAAAAAAAGAGGGATGATGGGATAATAGATTTGTAATTGTGAGTTACTGTTTTTAGACAAATATATTGGTATAGATTCTTGTATATTGATACAAAGTTAAATTATATTGACTATTGTATGCATGCATGTTTCTACCTCTGTTTAAAACATTCTTATGTATTGACATATATATATTGTATATATTTACCATATTGCAGTGTACATTTCTACCTCTGATTAAGATACTTATATAATGTTTGTGTATTGATATATATTTACCTACTGCAATGTATATTTGTACATTGTTTATATTTGGAGGTCATTGTCCTCATTTGTTTCACAGTCGTTTATTGTCTTAGTCTTTAAGTTAGATAGATATTGAGAATTATATAGACTAATAGTCATCTAAGTTTGTCATTTATAATTAGACTAATCAGGTTCTTTAGATATATAGAGATTATACTCAGTATAGATAGATAATCTTCAACTTCTTCAAAGAGCTGTAGAAAATGGCCTTTAATCTAACTCAGAGTTTTGTGGTAGTGAGACACAATTGCTCCTGGCAACACCACTCTATTCCCGAGAGAATGTTGAGCACCAAAGACACTCCACCTGGAGCATTTCTTTTTGGCAGAACTGGCCTTGGGGCAAAGAAATGCCCATACCTCAACCACTGACAAAGATACAGAGCGTGCATCAATGGATAAAACAGGGCTGTCATATCCTGCCAAGACAGGGTAAGATAGTTTTGAAAAGTTGCTTGCCTTTGAAAATGGTATGTCAGTTATGTTAGGCCTTAGCCAAAGTTGGTTGCTTCAACACTGCTAACGTGATTTTGGGTGATTGCCCAGGTAGCTAGTTGTCTCTGTGATTTGTTGCATGTTTTGTAAGTTGTTTTACTGAACTTCCTAATTACCCAGGTAACATTATTTCCCTTCTCAGATCTTTGATGGGGTTGAAGACTATATAAATGTAGTTACTTTCTCTCATGACTTGGCCAAGTTATTTATTATACAAGACCTAAGGTAGTTAGAATAGGATATTTGTAGTTATTGTATATAATTTCATAGTAGGTTTAGAACTCTCTTATTTAAACAGAAGGGGGAGGTGTTGTGGGAGGTCCTCCCACTCCTCCAGCCTATCGCCGCTGAGATACCGGCCCCTTGGGGCGTGGTCTCTCTCCCTTTAAAAAAGCGGCCACTTCCCTATCCCCTCTCTCTTCACTTCCTGCTCCGCCGGTGACTAGACTCCTGGTCGCGTAGAGGGCTGTTGCCTGGGACAGTGATCTGTAAGTTTTTCCCCTTTAAATAAATATCACCCTATTAATCATAATCCCAAATTTGTGTGGCATTGTTTGTGACTTACGCCTTCAGAGTTAGGGTTAGGGGTGCTTTATGGTTAGTTGTTAGGGTTAGCATTAGGGTTAGGGGTAGGGTTGGGGTTAGGGTTGGGGTTAGGGTTAGGTTTAGGGTTTTAGTTAGGGTTAGGGTGTGTTAGGTTTAGGGTTAAGGTTAGGTTTAGGGTTAGGGTTAGGTCTTGGGTTAGGGCTTAGAGTTAGTGTTAGATTTAGGTTTAGCATTAGGGTTACGGGTAAGGATAGGGTTTGGGTTACGTTTAAGTTTAGGGTTTGTTTTAAGGCAGCTGTCATCTTGTAAATGTGGATCTGTATTGCAGTAAGGGTTATGGTTATGGTTAGGCTTAGGGTTTTGTTAGGGTTAGGGTTAGTTGTTGGGTTAGGGTTAGGGTTTAGGGTTAGGGTTAGATTTTGAGTTAGGGTTAGGGTTGGGTTAGGGTTAGGGGTTAGGGTTAGGGGTTAGGGTTAGGGTTAGTGGTAGGGTTAGTGTTAGGGTTAGGGTTAGGATTAGGGTTAGGGTTAGGTTTGCTTTAAGGTTAGGTGTTAGAGTTAGGGTTAGGTTTAAGCGTAGTGTTAGGGTTAGGGTTGGTGTTAGGGTTAGGGTTAGAGTTATGATTAGGGTTAGGGTTAATGTTAGGGTTAGGGTTAGGTTAGTTTTAGGGGTAGGTTTCGGGGTTGGGTTAGGGTTAGGGTTAGGGTTAGAGTCAGTGTTAGGGTTAGGGTTAGGATTGGGTTAGGATTTATGGTTTGGTTTAGGTTTAGGTTTAGGATTATGTGTAGGGCTCGGGTTAGGAATTTTGGTTAGGTTTACAGTTAAGATTAGGGTTAGGGTTAGGGTTAGGGTTGGGTTAGGGTTTGGATTTAGGGTTAGGTGTTAGGATTTGTGTTAGGGTTACGGCTAGAGGTTGGGTTAGGTTTAGGGGTAAGTATAGGTTTAGGTTTAGTGTTAGGGTTAGGGGTAGGTTTCGGGGTAGGGTTATGGGTTAGGTTTAGTGTTAGAGTTAGGATTAGGTTTAGGGGTAAGGGTTAGTGTTAGGGTTAGGCTTAGAGTTAGTGTTAGGGTTGTGTTAGGGTTAGGGGTTAGGGTTAGTGTAAGGGTTAGGGTTAGGGTTACGTTTAGGTTTAGGGTTAGGGCTAGGGTTAGGGTTGGTTTAGGTTTAGGGGTTAGAGTTAGGGTTAGGGTTACGGTTAAGTTTAGGGTTTGGGTTAAGGCAGCTATCATCTTGTAAATGTGGATCTGTATTGCAGTAAGCGTTATGGTTAGGGTTAGTGTTAGGGTTAGAATTAGAGTTAGTGTTAGGGTTGGGTTAGTGTTAAGGGTTAGGGTTAGAGATAGAGTTACGGGTAGGGGCAGGGATTGGGTTAGAGTTTGAGTTAGGGTTAGGGTTGGGTTCGGGTTAGGGCTTAGGGTTAATGTTAGTCGTAGGGTTAGTGTTATGGTTAGGGTTAGGATTAGGGTTAGAGTTAGGGTTAGGGGTGCTTTATGGTTAGTTGTTAGGGTTAGGGTTAGGGGTAGGGTTGGGGTTAGGGTTGGGTTTAGGGTTAGGTTTAGGCTTTTAGTTAGGGTTAGGGTGTGTTAGGTTTAGGGTTAAGGTTAGGTTTAGGGTTAGGGTTAGGTCTTGGGTTAGGGCTTAGAGTTAGTGTTAGATTTAGGTTTAGCATTAGGGTTACGGGTAAGGATAGGGTTTGGGTTACGTTTAAGTTTAGGGTTTGTTTTAAGGCAGCTGTCATCTTGTAAATGTGGATCTGTATTGCAGTAAGGGTTATGGTTATGGTTTGTGTTAGGGTTTTGTTAGGGTTAGGGTTAGTTGTTGGGTTAGGGTTAGGGTTTAGGGTTAGGGGTAGATTTTGAGTTAGGGTTAGGGTTGGGTTAGGGTTAGAGGTTAGGGTTAGGGTTAGTGGTAGGGTTAGTGTTAGGGTTAGGGTTAGGATTAGATTTAGGGTTAGGTTTGCTTTAAGGTTAGGTGTTAGAGTTAGGGTTAGGTTTAAGCGTAGAGTTAGGGTTAGGGTTGGTGTTAGGGTTATGGTTAGAGTTATGATTAGGGTTAGGGTTAATGTTAGGGTTAGGTTTAGGGTTAGATTTAGGGTTAGGGTTAGGTTTTAGGGTTAAGGTTAGTGTTAGAGTTAGGGTTGGGTTAGGGTTAGGATTTAGGGTTGGGGTTACGGTTAAATTTTGTATTAGGGTTAAGGTTCGGTTTAGGTTTAGGGTTAGGGGTTTGGGTTAGGTTTACAGTTAAGATTATTGTTAGGTTTTGGCTTGGGTTAGGGTTTGTATTTAGGGTTAGTGTTAGGGTTAGGGGTTAGGGTTAGGGGTAGGGGGAGCTGTAGGATTAGGTTAGGGTTAGGGGTAGGTGTAGGGTTAGGTTTAGTGTAGGGTTAGGGTTGGATTAGTGTTAGGGTTAGGGTTAGAGTTTGGGTTAGGGTTAGGTTTAGACTTAGGCTTAGGGTAGGGTTAGGGTAAGGTTAGGGTTAGGAGTAGGGTTAGGGTTAGGTTTAGTGTTAGGGTTAGGGTTAGGTTAGTTTTAGGGGTAGGTTTCGGGGTTGGGTTAGGGTTAGGGTTAGGGTTAGAGTCAGTGTTAGGGTTAGGGTTAGGATTGGGTTAGGATTTATGGTTTGGTTTAGGTTTAGGTTTAGGATTATGTGTAGGGCTCGGGTTAGGAATTTTGGTTAGGTTTACAGTTAAGATTAGGGTTAGGGTTAGGGTTAGGGTTGGGTTAGGGTTTGGATTTAGGGTTAGGTGTTAGGATTTGTGTTAGGGTTACGGCTAGAGGTTGGGTTAGGTTTATGGGTAAGTATAGGTTTAGGTTTAATGTTAGGGTTAGGGGTAGGTTTCGGGGTAGGGTTATGGGTTAGGTTTAGTGTTAGAGTTAGGATTAGGTTTAGGGGTAAGGGTTAGTGTTAGGGTTAGGCTTAGAGTTAGTGTTAGGGTTGTGTTAGGGTTAGGGGTTAGGGTGAGTGTAAGGGTTAGGGTTAGGGTTACGTTTAGGTTTAGGGTTAGGGCTAGGGTTAGGTTTGGTTTAGGTTTAGGGGTTAGGGTTAGGGTTAGGGTTACGGTTAAGTTTAGGGTTTGGGTTAAGGCAGCTATCATCTTGTAAATGTGGATCTGTATTGCAGTAAGCGTTATGGTTAGGGTTAGTGTTAGGGTTAGAATTAGAGTTAGTGTTAGGGTTGGGTAGTGTTAAGGGTTAGGGTTAGAGATAGAGTTTCGGGTAGGGGCAGGGTTTGGGTTAGAGTTTGAGTTAGGGTTAGGGTTGGGTTCGGGTTAGGGCTTAGGGTTAATGTTAGTCGTAGGGTTAGTGTTATGGTTAGGGTTAGAGTTAGGGTTAGGGGTGCTTTATGGTTAGTTGTTAGGGTTAGGGTTAGGGTTAGGGGTAGGGTTGGGGTTAGGGTTAGGGGTTAGGGTTGGGGTTACGGTTATATTTTGTATTAGGGTTAAGGTTCGGTTTAGGTTTAGGGTTAGGGGTTTGGGTTAGGTTTACAGTTAAGATTATTGTTAGGTTTTGGCTTGGGTTAGGGTTTGTATTTAGGGTTAGTGTTAGGGTTAGGGGTTAGGGTTAGGGGTAGGGGTAGGTGTAGGATTAGGTTAGGTTTAGGGGTAGGTGTAGGGTTAGGTTTAGTGTAGGGTTAGGGTTGGATTAGTGTTAGGGTTAGGGTTAGAGTTTGGGTTAGGGTTAGGGTTACGTTTAGGTTTAGGGTTAGGGCTAGGGTTAGGGTTAGTTTAGGTTTAGGGGTTAGGGTTAGGGTTAGGGTTACGGTTAAGTTTAGGGTTTGGGTTAAGGCAGCTATCATCTTGTAAATGTGGATCTGTATTGCAGTAAGCGTTATGGTTAGGGTTAGTGTTAGGGTTAGAATTTGAGTTAGTGTTAGGGTTGGGTTAGTGTTAAGGGTTAGGGTTAGAGATAGAGTTACGGGTAGGGGCAGGGTTTGGGTTAGAGTTTGAGTTAGGGTTAGGGTTGGGTTCGGGTTAGGGCTTAGGGTTAATGTTAGTCGTAGGGTTAGTGTTATGGTTAGGGTTAGGATTAGGGTTAGAGTTAGGGTTAGGGGTGCTTTATGGTTAGTTGTTAGGGTTAGGGTTAGGGTTAGGGGTAGGGTTGGGGTTAGGGTTGGGGTTAGGGTTAGGTTTAGGGTTTTAGTTAGGGTTAGGGTGTATTAGGTTTAGGGTTAAGGTTAGGTTTAGGGTTAGGGTTAGGTCTTGGGTTAGGGCTTAGAGTTAGTGTTAGATTTAGGTTTAGCATTAGGGTTACGGGTAAGGATAGGGTTTGGGTTACGTTTAAGTTTAGGGTTTGTTTTAAGGCAGCTGTCATCTTGTAAATGTGGATCTGTATTGCAGTAAGTGTTATGGATATGGTTAGGCTTACGGTTTTGTTATGGTTAGGGTTAGTAGTTGGGTTAGGTTTAGGGTTTAGGGTTAGGGTTAGATTTTGAGTAGGGGTTAGGGTTGGGTTAGGGTTAGGGGTTAGGGTTAGGGTTAGGGGTTAGGGTTAGGGTTAGTGGTAGGGTTAGTGTTAGGGTTAGGGTTAGGATTAGGGTTAGGGTTAGGTTTGCTTTAAGGTTAGGTGTTAGAGTTAGGGTTAGGTTTAAGCGTAGAGTTAGGGTTAGGGTTGGTGTTAGAGTTAGGGTTAGAGTTATGATTAGGGTTAGGGTTAATGTTAGGGTTAGGTTTAGGGTTAGAGTTAGGGTTAGGGTTAGGGTTTAGGGTTAGGGTTAGTGTTAGAGTTAGGGTTGGGTTAGGGTTAGGATTTAGGGTTGGGGTTACGGTTAAATTTTGTATTAGGGTTAAGGTTCGGTTTAGGTTTAGGGTTAGGGGTTTGGGTTAGGTTTACAGTTAAGATTATTGTTAGGTTTTGGCTTGGGTTAGGGTTTGTATTTAGGGTTAGTGTTAGGGTTATGGGTTAGGGTTAGGGGTAGGGGTAGGTGTAGGATTAGGTTAGGTTTAGGGGTAGGTGTAGGGTTAGGTTTAGTGTAGGGTTAGGGTTGGATTAGTGTTAGGGTTAGGGTTAGAGTTTGGGTTAGGGTTAGGTTTAGACTTAGGCTTAGGGTAGGGTTAGGGTAAGGTTAGGGTTAGGAGTAGGGTTAGGGTTAGGTTTAGTGTTAGGGTTAGGGTTAGGGTTAGTTTTAGGGGTAGGTTTCGGGGTTGGGTTAGGGTTAGGGTTAGGGTTAGTGTCAGTGTTAGGGTTAGGGTTAGGATTGGGTTAGGATTTATGGTTTGGTTTAGGTTTAGGTTTAGGATTATGTGTAGGGCTCGGGTTAGGAGTTTTGGTTAGGTGTACAGTTAAGATTAGGGTTAGGGTTAGGGTTAGGGTTGGGTTAGAGTTTGGATTTAGGGTTAGGTGTTAGGATTTGTGTTAGGGTTACGGCTAGAGGTTGGGTTAGGTTTAGGGGTAAGTATAGGTTTAGGTTTAGTGTTAGGGTTAGGGGTAGGTTTCGGGGTAGGGTTATGGGTTAGGTTTAGTGTTAGAGTTAGGATTAGGTTTAGGGGTAAGGGTTAGTGTTAGGGTTAGGCTTAGAGTTAGTGTTAGGGTTGTGTTAGGGTTAGGGGTTAGGGTTAGTGTAAGGGTTAGGGTTAGGGTTACGTTTAGGTTTAGGGTTAGGGCTAGGGTTAGGGTTGGTTTAGCTTTAGGGGTTAGGGTTAGGGTTAGGGTTACGGTTAAGTTTAGGGTTTGGGTTAAGGCAGCTATCATCTTGTAAATGTGGATCTGTATTGCAGTAAGCGTTATGGTTAGGGTTAGTGTTAGGGTTAGAATTAGAGTTAGTGTTATGGTTGGGTTAGTGTTAAGGGTTAAGGTTAGAGATAGAGTTACGGGTAGGGGCAGGGTTTGGGTTAGAGTTTGAGTTAGGGTTAGGGTTGGGTTCGGGTTAGGGCTTAGGGTTAATGTTAGTCGTAGGGTTAGTGTTATGGTTAGGGTTAGGATTAGGGTTAGAGTTAGGGTTAGGGGTGCTTTATGGTTAGTTGTTAGGGTTAGGGTTAGGGTTAGGGTTAGGGGTAGGGTTGGGGTTAGGGTTGGGGTTAGGGTTAGGTTTAGGCTTTTAGTTAGGGTTAGGGTGTGTTAGGTTTAGGGTTAAGGTTAGGTTTAGGGTTAGGGTTAGGTCTTGGGTTAGGGCTTAGAGTTAGTGTTAGATTTAGGTTTAGCATTAGGGTTACAGGTAAGGATAGGGTTTGGGTTACGTTTAAGTTTAGGGTTTTTTTTAAGGCAGCTGTCATCTTGTAAATGTGGATCTGTATTGCAGTAAGTGTTATGGATATGGTTAGGCTTACGGTTTTGTTATGGTTAGGGTTAGTAGTTGGGTTAGGTTTAGGGTTTAGGGTTAGGGTTAGATTTTGAGTAGGGGTTAGGGTTGGGTTAGGGTTAGGGGTTAGGGTTAGGGTTAGGGGTTAGGGTTAGGGTTAGTGGTAGGGTTAGTGTTAGGGTTAGGGTTAGGATTAGGGTTAGGGTTAGGTTTGCTTTAAGGTTAGGTGTTAGAGTTAGGGTTAGGTTTAAGCGTAGAGTTAGGGTTAGGGTTGGTGTTAGAGTTAGGGTTAGAGTTATGATTAGGGTTAGGGTTAATGTTAGGGTTAGGTTTAGGGTTAGAGTTAGGGTTAGGGTTAGGGTTTAGGGTTAGGGTTAGTGTTAGAGTTAGGGTTGGGTTAGGGTTAGGATTTAGGGTTGGGGTTACGGTTAAATTTTGTATTAGGGTTAAGGTTCGGTTTAGGTTTAGGGTTAGGGGTTTGGGTTAGGTTTACAGTTAAGATTATTGTTAGGTTTTGGCTTGGGTTAGGGTTTGTATTTAGGGTTAGTGTTAGGGTTAGGGGTTAGGGTTAGGGGTAGGGGTAGGTGTAGGATTAGGTTAGGTTTAGGGGTAGGTGTAGGGTTAGGTTTAGTGTAGGGTTAGGGTTGGATTAGTGTTAGGGTTAGGGTTAGAGTTTGGGTTAGGGTTAGGTTTAGACTTAGGCTTAGGGTAGGGTTAGGGTAAGGTTAGGGTTAGGAGTAGGGTTAGGGTTAGGTTTAGTGTTAGGGTTAGGGTTAGGGTTAGTTTTAGGGGTAGGTTTCGGGGTTGGGTTAGGGTTAGGGTTAGGGTTAGAGTCAGTGTTAGGGTTAGGGTTAGGATTGGGTTAGGATTTATGGTTTGGTTTAGGTTTAGGTTTAGGATTATGTGTAGGGCTCGGGTTAGGAGTTTTGGTTAGGTTTACAGTTAAGATTAGGGTTAGGGTTAGGGTTAGGGTTGGGTTAGGGTTTGGATTTAGGGTTAGGTGTTAGGATTTGTGTTAGGGTTACGGCTAGAGGTTGGGTTAGGTTTAGGGGTAAGTATAGGTTTAGGTTTAGTGTTAGGGTTAGGGGTAGGTTTCGGGGTAGGGTTATGGGTTAGGTTTAGTGTTAGAGTTAGGATTAGGTTTAGGGGTAAGGGTTAGTGTTAGGGTTAGGCTTAGAGTTAGTGTTAGGGTTGTGTTAGGGTTAGGGGTTAGGGTTAGTGTAAGGGTTAGGGTTAGGGTTACGTTTAGGTTTAGGGTTAGGGCTAGGGTTAGGGTTGGTTTAGCTTTAGGGGTTAGGGTTAGGGTTAGGGTTACGGTTAAGTTTAGGGTTTGGGTTAAGGCAGCTATCATCTTGTAAATGTGGATCTGTATTGCAGTAAGCGTTATGGTTAGGGTTAGTGTTAGGGTTAGAATTAGAGTTAGTGTTAGGGTTGGGTTAGTGTTAAGGGTTAGGGTTAGAGATAGAGTTACGGGTAGGGGCAGGGTTTGGGTTAGAGTTTGAGTTAGGGTTAGGGTTGGGTTCGGGTTAGGGCTTAGGGTTAATGTTAGTCGTAGGGTTAGTGTTATGGTTAGGGTTAGGATTAGGGTTAGAGTTAGGGTTAGGGGTGCTTTAATGTTAGTTGTTAGGGTTAGGGTTAGGGTTAGGGGTAGGGTTGGGGTTAGGGTTGGGGTTAGGGTTAGGTTTAGGGTTTTAGTTAGGGTTAGGGTGTATTAGGTTTAGGGTTAAGGTTAGGTTTAGGGTTAGGGTTAGGTCTTGGGTTAGGGCTTAGAGTTAGTGTTAGATTTAGGTTTAGCATTAGGGTTACGGGTAAGGATAGGGTTTGGGTTACGTTTAAGTTTAGGGTTTGTTTTAAGGCAGCTGTCATCTTGTAAATGTGGATCTGTATTGCAGTAAGTGTTATGGATATGGTTAGGCTTACGGTTTTGTTATGGTTAGGGTTAGTAGTTGGGTTAGGTTTAGGGTTTAGGGTTAGGGTTAGATTTTGAGTAGGGGTTAGGGTTGGGTTAGGGTTAGGGGTTAGGGTTAGGGTTAGGGGTTAGGGTTAGGGTTAGTGGTAGGGTTAGTGTTAGGGTTAGGGTTAGGATTAGGGTTAGGGTTAGGTTTGCTTTAAGGTTAGGTGTTAGAGTTAGGGTTAGGTTTAAGCGTAGAGTTAGGGTTAGGGTTGGTGTTAGAGTTAGGGTTAGAGTTATGATTAGGGTTAGGGTTAATGTTAGGGTTAGGTTTAGGGTTAGAGTTAGGGTTAGGGTTAGGGTTTAGGGTTAGGGTTAGTGTTAGAGTTAGGGTTGGGTTAGGGTTAGGATTTAGGGTTGGGGTTACGGTTAAATTTTGTATTAGGGTTAAGGTTCGGTTTAGGTTTAGGGTTAGGGGTTTGGGTTAGGTTTACAGTTAAGATTATTGTTAGGTTTTGGCTTGGGTTAGGGTTTGTATTTAGGGTTAGTGTTAGGGTTAGGGGTTAGGGTTAGGGGTAGGGGTAGGTGTAGGATTAGGTTAGGTTTAGGGGTAGGTGTAGGGTTAGGTTTAGTGTAGGGTTAGGGTTGGATTAGTGTTAGGGTTAGGGTTAGAGTTTGGGTTAGGGTTAGGTTTAGACTTAGGCTTAGGGTAGGGTTAGGGTAAGGTTAGGGTTAGGAGTAGGGTTAGGGTTAGGTTTAGTGTTAGGGTTAGGGTTAGGGTTAGTTTTAGGGGTAGGTTTCGGGGTTGGGTTAGGGTTAGGGTTAGGGTTAGAGTCAGTGTTAGGGTTAGGGTTAGGATTGGGTTAGGATTTATGGTTTGGTTTAGGTTTAGGTTTAGGATTATGTGTAGGGCTCGGGTTAGGAGTTTTGGTTAGGTTTACAGTTAAGATTAGGGTTAGGGTTAGGGTTAGGGTTGGGTTAGGGTTTGGATTTAGGGTTAGGTGTTAGGATTTGTGTTAGGGTTACGGCTAGAGGTTGGGTTAGGTTTAGGGGTAAGTATAGGTTTAGGTTTAGTGTTAGGGTTAGGGGTAGGTTTCGGGGTAGGGTTATGGGTTAGGTTTAGTGTTAGAGTTAGGATTAGGTTTAGGGGTAAGGGTTAGTGTTAGGGTTAGGCTTAGAGTTAGTGTTAGGGTTGTGTTAGGGTTAGGGGTTAGGGTTAGTGTAAGGGTTAGGGTTAGGGTTACGTTTAGGTTTAGGGTTAGGGCTAGGGTTAGGGTTGGTTTAGGTTTAGGGGTTAGGGTTAGGGTTAGGGTTACGGTTAAGTTTAGGGTTTGGGTTAAGGCAGCTATCATCTTGTAAATGTGGATCTGTATTGCAGTAAGCGTTATGGTTAGGGTTAGTGTTAGGGTTAGAATTAGAGTTAGTGTTAGGGTTGGGTTAGTGTTAAGGGTTAGGGTTAGAGATAGAGTTACGGGTAGGGGCAGGGTTTGGGTTAGAGTTTGAGTTAGGGTTAGGGTTGGGTTCGGGTTAGGGCTTAGGGTTAATGTTAGTCGTAGGGTTAGTGTTATGGTTAGGGTTAGGATTAGGGTTAGAGTTAGGGTTAGGGGTGCTTTATGGTTAGTTGTTAGGGTTAGGGTTAGGGGTAGGGTTGGGGTTAGGGTTGGGGTTAGGGTTAGGTTTAGGGTTTTAGTTAGGGTTAGGGTGTATTAGGTTTAGGGTTAAGGTTAGGTTTAGGGTTAGGGTTAGGTCTTGGGTTAGGGCTTAGAGTTAGTGTTAGATTTAGGTTTAGCATTAGGGTTACGGGTAAGGATAGGGTTTGGGTTACGTTTAAGTTTAGGGTTTGTTTTAAGGCAGCTGTCATCTTGTAAATGTGGATCTGTATTGCAGTAAGTGTTATGGATATGGTTAGGCTTACGGTTTTGTTATGGTTAGGGTTAGTAGTTGGGTTAGGTTTAGGGTTTAGGGTTAGGGTTAGATTTTGAGTAGGGGTTAGGGTTGGGTTAGGGTTAGGGGTTAGGGTTAGGGTTAGGGGTTAGGGTTAGGGTTAGTGGTAGGGTTAGTGTTAGGGTTAGGGTTAGGATTAGGGTTAGGGTTAGGTTTGCTTTAAGGTTAGGTGTTAGAGTTAGGGTTAGGTTTAAGCGTAGAGTTAGGGTTAGGGTTGGTGTTAGAGTTAGGGTTAGAGTTATGATTAGGGTTAGGGTTAATGTTAGGGTTAGGTTTAGGGTTAGAGTTAGGGTTAGGGTTAGGGTTTAGGGTTAGGGTTAGTGTTAGAGTTAGGGTTGGGTTAGGGTTAGGATTTAGGGTTGGGGTTACGGTTAAATTTTGTATTAGGGTTAAGGTTCGGTTTAGGTTTAGGGTTAGGGGTTTGGGTTAGGTTTACAGTTAAGATTATTGTTAGGTTTTGGCTTGGGTTAGGGTTTGTATTTAGGGTTAGTGTTAGGGTTAGGGGTTAGTGTTAGGGGTAGGGGTAGGTGTAGGATTAGGTTAGGTTTAGGGGTAGGTGTAGGGTTAGGTTTAGTGTAGGGTTAGGGTTGGATTAGTGTTAGGGTTAGGGTTAGAGTTTGGGTTAGGGTTAGGTTTAGACTTAGGCTTAGGGTAGGGTTAGGGTAAGGTTAGGGTTAGGAGTAGGGTTAGGGTTAGGTTTAGTGTTAGGGTTAGGGTTAGGGTTAGTTTTAGGGGTAGGTTTCGGGGTTGGGTTAGGGTTAGGGTTAGGGTTAGTGTCAGTGTTAGGGTTAGGGTTAGGATTGGGTTAGGATTTATGGTTTGGTTTAGGTTTAGGTTTAGGATTATGTGTAGGGCTCGGGTTAGGAGTTTTGGTTAGGTTTACAGTTAAGATTAGGGTTAGGGTTAGGGTTAGGGTTGGGTTAGGGTTTGGATTTAGGGTTAGGTGTTAGGATTTGTGTTAGGGTTACGGCTAGAGGTTGGGTTAGGTTTAGGGGTAAGTATAGGTTTAGGTTTAGTGTTAGGGTTAGGGGTAGGTTTCGGGGTAGGGTTATGGGTTAGGTTTAGTGTTAGAGTTAGGATTAGGTTTAGGGGTAAGGGTTAGTGTTAGGGTTAGGCTTAGAGTTAGTGTTAGGGTTGTGTTAGGGTTAGGGGTTAGGGTTAGTGTAAGGGTTAGGGTTAGGGTTACGTTTAGGTTTAGGGTTAGGGCTAGGGTTAGGGTTGGTTTAGGTTTAGGGGTTAGGGTTAGGGTTAGGGTTATGGTTAAGTTTAGGGTTTGGGTTAAGGCAGCTATCATCTTGTAAATGTGGATCTGTATTGCAGTAAGCGTTATGGTTAGGGTTAGTGTTAGGGTTAGAATTAGAGTTAGTGTTAGGGTTGGGTTAGTGTTAAGGGTTAGGGTTAGAGATAGAGTTACGGGTAGGGGCAGGGTTTGGGTTAGAGTTTGAGTTAGGGTTAGGGTTGGGTTCGGGTTAGGGCTTAGGGTTAATGTTAGTCGTAGGGTTAGTGTTATGGTTAGGGTTAGGATTAGGGTTAGAGTTAGGGTTAGGGGTGCTTTATGGTTAGTTGTTAGGGTTAGGGTTAGGGTTAGGGGTAGGGTTGGGGTTAGGGTTGGGGTTAGGGTTAGGTTTAGGGTTTTAGTTAGGGTTAGGGTGTATTAGGTTTAGGGTTAAGGTTAGGTTTAGGGTTAGGTGTTAGGGTTATGGTTAGGGTTAGGGTTAGGGTTAGAGTTAGGTTTAGGGTTGTATTAGGGTTAGGGTTTTGGGTTAGAGTTAGGGTTAAGGTTGGTTTAGGGTTAGGCGGTAGGGTTAGGGTTAGTGGTTGGTTAGGGTTAGGGTTAGTGTTATAGTGAGGGTTATGTTTGGGTTAGGGTTAGGGTTAGAGTTAGAGTTAGGGTTAAGGTTGGTTTTGGTTTAAGGGCTAGGATTAGGGTTAGGATTATGGTTATTGTTAGGGTTATAATTAGAGTTAGGGTTAAGTTTGGGTTAGGGTCAGGGGTTTGGATTAGGGTTATTGTTAGGGTTAGAGGTAGTGTTAGGGTTTGGGTAAGTGTTAGGGTTAGGGTTACGGTTAGGGGTAGTGTTAGGGTTAGGGTTGTGTTAGGGTTTGGGTTTATGGTTAGAGGTAGTGTTAGGGTGAGAGTTAAGTTTTGTGTTTTGCTTAGAGTTGGTGTTAGGGTTGGGTTAGGGGTAGGGTTAGGGTTAGGGTTGGTGATAGGGTTAGGGTTAGAGTTAGGGTTAGGATTGTGTTAGGGTACGGTTTTGGGTTAGAGTTATGGTTAAGGTTGGGTTAGGATTAGGGGCTATTGTTAGGATTAGTGTTTGGTTTAGCGTTAGTATTATATTTATGGTTAGGTTTGGGTTAGGTTTAGGGGTTAGGGTTAGATTTATGGTTAAGTTTGGGTTAGTGATATGGTCTAGGATTAGGGTTAGGGTTATGGTTAGGTTTAGGGGTAGGGTTAGGTTTAGTGTTAGAGTTAGGGTTAGGGTTGGATGAGGTTTAGAGGTTTTCGTTAGGGATATGGTTATGGTTAGAGTTAGGGTTAGGTTTTGGTTAGAGTTAGTGTTAGGGTTGCGTTAGGGTTAGGGGTTATGGTTAGTGTCAGGGTTTGGGGAAGGATTAGGGTTAGAGTTAGCGTTATGGTTTGGGTTAGAGTTAGGGTCAGGTTTAGGTTTAGGGTTGGGATAGGGTTAGGATTTAGGGTTGGGGTTAGGGTTAGGTTTAGGAATAGGGGTTAGGTTCGGGTTAGTGTTGGGGTTAGTGGTTTGGGTTAGAGTTACATTTAAGGTTAGGGTTAGGTGTAGGTTTGGGTTATGGTTTGGATTTAGGGTTAGGGTTTGTATTAGGATTTAGGGTTAGGTTTAGGGTACGGTTAAGGTTAGGGTTAGAGTTAGGGTTGCGTTAGGTTTAGGATTTAGCGTTAGTGTTAGGGTTAGGGTTATAGGTTAGTGTTAGGGTTATGGGTAGGTGTAGGGGTAGTTTTAGTATTAGTGTTAGGGTTGGATTAGGGTTAGGGGTTAGGAATAGGGTTAGGGTTAGAGTTTGGGTTAGGGTTAGGTTTAGACATAGGCTTAGGTTTGGGTTAGGGTTAGGGGTTAGGGTTAGGGTTAGGAATAGTGTTAGGGTTAGAGTTAGGTTTAGTGTTAGGGTTAGGTTTCGGGGTAGGTTTCGGGGTAGGGTTAGGGTTAGGGTTAGATTTAGTGTTAGTGTTAAGGTTTGGGTTGGGTTTGGGTTAGTATTTAGGGTTGGGGTTAGGGTTAGGTTTAGGATTAGGGGTAGGGTTCGGGTTGGGTTAGGGGTTTGGGTTAGGGTTACAGTTAAGTTTAGGGTTAGGGTTACAGTTAGGTTTGGGTTAGGGGATGGATTTAGGGTTAGGGTTAGTGGTAATGGTTAGTGTTAGGGTTAAGCTTAGAGTTAATATTAGGGTTGTGTCAAGGTTAGGGATTAGGGTAAGGGTTATGGTTAGGGTTAGCTTTAGGTTTAGGTTTAGGTTTACGGCTAGGGTTAGGGTTGGTTTAGGTTTAGGGGTTAGGGTTAGGGTTACGGTTAGGTTTAGGGTTTGGTTAAGGCAGCTATCATCTTGTAAATGTGGATCTGTATTGCAATAAGGTTTATGGTTAGGGTTAGTCTTAGTGTTAGGGTAAGTGTTAGTCTTAGGGTTGGTTTAGGGATAAGGGTTAGGGTTACAGTTAGGGTTACGGGTAGGGGTAGGGTTAGGGTTAGAGTTTGAGTTAGGATTCGGGTTGGGTTAGTGTTAGGGAATAGGGTTAGGGTTAGTGGTAGGGTTAGTGTTAGGATTAGGATTAGGGTTAGGGTTAGGTTTGCTTTAGTGTTAGGTGTTAGGGTTAGGGTTAGGGGTAGAGTTAGGGTTAAGGTTGGGGTTAGGGTTAGGGTTAGGGTTAGAGTTAGCGTTAGGTTTATGTTAGGGTTAGGTTTATGGTTAGGTTCAGGGTTAGGATTTGGTTTTGGGTTAGGGCTTAGAATTAGTGTTAGTGTTATGGTTAGGGTTAGCATTAGGGTTCCGTTTAAGGATAGGGTTTGTGTTACGATTAAGTTTACAGTTTGTGTTAAGGCAGCTATCATCTTGTAAATGTGGATCTGTATTGCAGTAAGGGTTATGGTTTTGGTTAGGGTTAGGGTTAGGGTTAATCTTAGGGTTAGGGTTAGGGGTTAGGTTAATGTTAGTGTTAGGGTTTAGGGTTAGGATTAGAGTTTGAGTTAGGGTTAGGGTTGGGTTAGGGTTAGGGGTTAGGGATAGGGTTAGTGGTAGGCTTAATGTTAGTGTTAGGGTTAGGATTAGGATTAGGGTTAGGTTTAGGTTTATGGTTGCTTTAGGGTTAAGTGTTAGGGTTAGGGTTAGGGTTAGAAGTATGTTTAAGTTTTGGGTTATGGTTAGGGTTAGGGTTTTGGTTAGAGTTAGTGTTAGGGTTAGGTTAGGGTTTGGGGTTATGGTTAAGGTATGGCTAAGGTATAGGATTAGGGTTTGGGTTAGAGTTAGGATTAGGGTTAGGATTAGGGTTAGGATTTAGGTTTATCTTTAGTGTTAGGTTTAGTGTTAGGGTTAGGATTAGGGTTAGGGTTGCTTTAGGCTTAGTTGTTAAGTTTAGGGTTAGGGTTAGTGGTAGAGTTAGGGTTAGGGTTAGGGCTGGGGTTAGTGTTAGGGTTAGGGTTAGAGTTAGGGTTAGGTTTGTGTTAGGGTTAGGGTTGGATTAGTGTTAGGGTTTAGGAATAGGGTTAGGGTTATGGGTTATGTTTAGGGTTAGGGTTAGAGTTAGGTTTAGGGTTTTGGTTAGAGTTAGTGTTAGGTTTGGGTTAGGGTTAGAGGTTAGGGTTAGGGTTTGTGGAAGGGTTTGGGTAAGAATTAGGCTTAGGGTTGGTTTAGAATTAGAGTTAGGTTTAGGGTTAGGGTTATGGTTTATGGTTATGGTTAGTGTTAGGGTTAGGGTTAGGATTAGGATTAGGGTTAGGGTTATGGTCAGGGTTGCTTTAGGGTTAGGTGTTAGGTTAAGGTTTAAGTGTAGGGGTAGGGTTTGGGTTGGGGTTAAGGTTAGGGTTACACTTAAGGTTAGAGTTAGGGTTAGGATTAGTGTTGGGGTTAGGGTTATGATTTAGGGTTAGGATTAAGGTTAGGTTTAGGGTTAGGCTTGGATTAGTGTTAGCATTAGGATTAGGGGTAGTTTTAGGGTTATGGTTAGGGTTGGTTGTTTGGGTTAGGGTTAGTATTAGGGTTACCGTTAAGTTTAGGGTTAGGGTTAGGGTTAGGTTTGGGTTAGGGTTAGGATTTAGGTTTAGGGTTAGGGTTAGTATTTAACGTTGGGGTAGGGTTACGGTTAGGGTTAGATTTAGGGTTAGGGTTTTGGTCAGAGTTAGTGTTAGGTTTGGGTTAGGGTTAGGGGTTAGGTTTAGGGTTTGGCTAAGTGTTAGGGTTATGGTTTGTGTTAGAGTTAGGGTGAGGCTTAGGGTTAGTGTTTAGTGTTAGGTTTAGTGTCAGGGTTAGGATTTGGATGAGGATTAGGGTTAGGATTGCTTTAGGGTTAGGTGTTATGGTTATGATTAGGGTTAGGGTTAGGGGTATTTGTAGGGTTAGGGTTGCTGATAGGGTTATGGTTATGGTTAGAGTTATGGTTAGGGTTGTGTTACGGTTAGGGTTTCGGGTTAGATTTATGATTAAGGTTCAGTTAGGGTTAGGGGCTAGGGTTAGGGTTTGTGTTGGCTTAGTGTTAGGGTTAGTGTTATAGTTAGGTTTAGGTTTGGGTTAGGGTTAGGGTTAGAGTTAGTGTTAGGGTTGTGGTAGGGTTAGGGTTTTGGGTTAGACTTAGGGTTAAGGTTGGGTTAGGGTTAGGGGCTAGGTTTAGGGTTTGTGTTTGGCTTAGGTTTAGGGTTAGTGTTATAGTTAGTTTTATGTTTGGGTTAAAGTTAGGGTTAGAGTTAGGGTTAAGGTTCGGTTAGGGTTAGGGTTGGGAGTTGGGTTAGGGTTAGGGTTAAGGTTACGATTAAGATAAGGGTTAGGGTTAGGGTTAGGTTTGGGTTAGGGTTAGGATTTTGGTTTATGTTTAGGATTTAGGGTTGGGTTAGGGTTATATTTATGGTTAGGTTTAGGGTTAGGGTTAAGGTTAGAGCTAGTGTTAGGGTTGGATTAGGGTTAGGGGTTAGGGTTAGGGTAATGGTTAGGGTTAGGGTTATGGTTAGGTTTAGGTTTAGGGTTAGGGCTTAGATTTAGTGTTTGGTTAGGGTTAGCACTGGGGTTACGGTTAAGGATAGGGTTTGGGTTACATTTAAGTTTGGGGTTTGTGTTAATTTAGCTATCATCTTGTAAATGTGGATCTGTATTGCAGTAAGGGTTATGGTTATGGTTAGGCTTAGGGTTAATGTTAGGGTTAGGGTGAGTTGTTGGGTTAGGGTTAGGGTTTAGGGTTAGATTTAGAGTTTGAGTTAGGGTTAGGTTTGAGTTAGGGTTAGGGGTTAGGGTTAGGGTTAGTGGTAGGGTTAGTGTTAGGGTTAGGGTTAGGATTAGGGTTAGGTTTAGGTTTGCTTTAGTGTTAGGTGTTAGAGTTAGGGTTAGGGTTAAGCTTAGGGTTAGGATTAGGTTTGTGTTAGTGTTAAGGTTAGAGTTATGATTAGGGTTAGGGTTAGGGTTACGTTTAGGGTTAGAGTTAGGGTTAGGGTTTTGGTTAGGGTTATGGTTAGTGTTAGAGTTAGGTTTAGGGTTGGGTTAGGGTTAGGATTTAGGGTTGGCGTTAGGGTTAGATTTAGGTTTAGGGGTAGGGTTCGGTTTAGGGTTAGCGTTAGGGGTTTGGGGTATGTTTACAGTTAAGGTTATGGTTAAGGTTAGGGTTGGGTTATGGTTTGTATTTAGGGTTAAGTTCAGGTTAAGGTTAGGGTTAGGGTTAGGGGTTAGGGTAAGGGTCATGGGTAGGTATAGGTTTAGGTTTAGTGTTAGGGTTAGGGGTAGGTTTCGGGGTAGGGTTAGGGGTTAGGGTTAGTGTTAGAATTATGATTAGGGATAGGGTTAGGGTCAGGTTTAGGGTTAGAGTTAGGGTTAGGATTGGGTTAGGTTTAGGATTTATGGTTTGGTTTAGGTTCAGGTTTAGGATTATGTGTAGGGTTCGGGTTAGGGGTTTTGGTTAGGGTTACAGTTAAGATTAGGTTTAGGTTTAGGGTTAGGGTTAGGGTTGGGTTAGGGTTTGGATTTAGGGTTAGGTTTTAGGATTAGGGTTAGGTTTAGGGCTAGAGTTTGGGTTAGGGTTAGGTATAGGTTTAGGTGTAGTGTTAGGGTAAGGGGTAGGTTTCGGGGTAGGGTTAGGGGTTAGGGTTAGTGTTAGAGTTAGGTTTAGGTTTAGGGGTAAGGGTTAGTGTTAGGCTTACAGTTAGTGTTAGGGTTGTGTTAGGGTTAGGGGTTAGGGGTAGTGTAAGGGTTAGGGTTAGGGTTAGGTTTATGTTTATGGTTAGGGCTAGGGTTAGGGTTGGTTTAGGTTTAGGGATTAGGGTTAGGGTTAGGGTTAGGGTTACGGTTAAGTTTAGGGTTTGGGTTAAGGCAGCTATCATCTTGTAAATGTGGATCTGTATTGCAGTAAGCATTATGGTTAGGGTTAGTGTTAGGGTTAGAATTAGAGTTAGTGTTAGGGTTGGGTTAGTGTTAAGGATTAGGGTTAGAGATAGAGTTACGGGTAGGGGTAGTTTTCGGGTTAGAGTTTGAGTTAGGGTTAGGGTTAGGGTTGGGTTCGGTTTAGGGGTTAGGGTTAATGTTAGTCGTAGGGTTATTGTTAGGGTTAGGGTTAGGATTAGGGTTAGAGTTAGGGAAAGGGGTGCTTTATGGTTAGTTGTTAGTGTTAGGGTTAGGGTTATTGGTAGGGTTAGGGTTAGGGTTGGGGTTAGGGTTAGGTTTAGGGTTAGGGTTTGGTCTTAGGTTAGGGCTTAGAGTTAGTGTTAGATTTAGGGTTAGCATTAGGGTTACGGTTAAGGATAGGGTTTGGGTTACGTTTAAGTTTAGGGTTTGTTTTAAGGCAGCTGTCATCTTGTAAATGTGGATCTGTATTGCAGTAAGGGTTATGGTTATGGTTATGCTTAGGGTTTTGTTCAGGTTAGGGTTAGTTGTTGGGTTAGGGTTAGGGTTAGATTTTGAGTTAGGGTTAGGGTTGGGTTAGGGTTAGGGGTTAGGGTTAGATTTTGAGTTAGGGTTAGGGTTGGGTTAGGGTTAGGGGTTAGGGTTAGGGTTAGTGGTAGGGTTAGTGGTAGGGTTAGGGTTATGATTAGGGTTAATATTGTTGGGTTATGGTTAGGGTCAGGGTTTAGGGTTAATATTAGAGTTTGAGTTTGGGTTAGGGTTGGGTTAGGGTTAGGGGTTAGGTATCGGGTTAGTGGTAGTAGTAGTGTTAGGGTTAATGTTAGGATTAGGATTAGGGTTAGGTTTAGGGTTAGGGTTGCTTTAGGGTTAGGTGTTAGGGTTAGGGTTAGGGTTAGTGTTAGATTTAGGGTTAGAGTTAGGGTTAGGGTTGTATTAGGGTCAGGGTTTTGGGTTAGAGTTTGGGTTAAGGTTCTTTTAGTATTAGGCTTTAGGGTTAGGGTTAGTGGTTGGTTAGGGTTAGGGTTAGTGTTATAGTTAGTGTTAGGTTTGGGTTAGGGTTAGGGTTAGAGTTAGAGTTAGGGTTAAGGTTGGTTTTGGTTTAAGGGCTAGGATTAGGGTTAGGGTTATCGTTATGGTTATGGTGAGGGTTGGAGTTAGAGTTAGCCTTAAGTTTGGGTTAGGGTTAGGGGTTTGGATTAGGGTTAGTGTTATGGTTAGGGTTAGAGGTAGGGTTAGGGTTTGGGTAAGTGTTAGGTTTAGTGTTAGGGTTAGGGGTAGTGTTAGGGTTAGGGTTAGGGTTAGGGTTAGAGTTAGGTTTAGGGTTGGGATAGGGTTAGTGGTTAGGGTTAGTGTTAGTGTTAGGTTTAGGGTTATTGTTAGGGTTAGGAGTAGGTTTAGGGTTAGGGTTAGGGGTGGGTTAGGGTTAGGTGTTATGGGTAGGGTTAGGGTTAGTGTTAGGGTTAGGGTTAGGGGTTAAGGGTTAGGGTTAGTCTTTGAGGAAGGGTTAGGTTTAGAGTTAGGGTTAGGGTTTGGTTTAGAGTTCGGGTTAGTGTTATGGTTAGGGTTTAGGTTTACGGTTACTCTTAGGGTTAGGGTTAGTGTTGGGTTAGGGTTAGGATTTAGGGTTAGGTTTAGGATTAGGGTTAGGGTTAGGGTTACAGTTTTGGTTTAGTGTTAGGGTTAGGGTTATGGTTAAGGTTAGGATTAGTGTTAGGGTTAGGGTTGGGTTAGGGTTAAAATTTAGAGTTAGTGTTAGTGTCAGGGGTTAAGGTTAGGGTTAGCGTTAGGGTTAGAGTTAGTGTTAGGTTTGGGTTACGGTTAGGAGTTAGGTTAGGGTTAGGGTTATGGTTAGGTTTAGGGTTGGGTTAGGGGTTGGGTTAGGGCTTAGAGTTAGTGTTTGGTTTGGGTTAGCATTAGGGTTACGTTTAAGTTTAGGTTTTGGGTTACATTTAAGTTTAGGGTTTGTGTAATGCAGCTATTATCTTGTAAATATGGATCTGTATTGCAGTAAGGGTTATGGTTAGGGTTAGGGTTAATGTTAGGGTTAGGGTTAGGGTTTGGGTTAGGGTGAGTGTTAGTGTTTGGGGTTAGGGTTAGAGTTTGAGTTAGGGTTAGGGTTGGGTTAGATTTAGAGGTTAGGGTTAGTGTTAGGGTTAGTGTTAGCATTCGGGTTAGGGATAAGGTTAGGGTTAGGGTTGGTGTTAGGGTTAGAGTTAGGGTTAGTGTTGTGTTAGGGTTAGGGTTTTGGGTTAGAGTTAGGGTTAAGGTTGGGTTATCGTTATGGGCTAGGTATAGGGTTAGTGTTTGGGTTAGGGTTAGGGTTAGTGTTATAGTTAGGGTTTTGTTGTGTTAGGGTTAGGGGTTAGGTATAGGGTTAGATTCAGGGTTAAGTTTCTGTTAGGCATAGGGGCTAGGATTAGGGTTAGGTTTATGGTTATGGTTAGGGTTAGGGTTACATTTAGGGTTTCTTTTGGGGTTCGGTTAGGGCTAGGGGTTAGGGTTAATGTTAGGGTTGTGTTATTGTTAGTATTTAGGGTTAGGGTTAGTTTTTGAGTTAGGGTTAGGGTTGTGTTTTGTTAGGGGCTAGAATTAGGGTTAGAGTTAGGCTTAGGGTTAGTGTTAGTGGTAGGGTTTGGGTTAGGTTTAGGGTTAGAGTTAGTGTTAGCTTTGTGTTAGGGTTAGGGGTGAGCGTTAGGGTTAGGTTTAGAGTTAAGATTAGGGTTGAGTTTGGGTAGAGGCTAGGGTTAGGGTTAGGTTTAGGCTTAGGGTTAGTGTTAGGGGTAGGGATAGTGTAAGGGTTAGGGTTTGGTTAAGCGTTAGGTTTAGCATTAGGGTTAGTTGTAAGGTTAGATTTAGCATTAGGGTTAGGGTTATGGTTAGGTTTAAGGTGAAGTTTAGGTCCTGGGTTAGGGCTTAGAGTTAGTGATAGGGATACGGTTAGGGTTAGTGGTTGGGTTAGGGTTAGGGTTATTGTTATAGTTAGGGTTAGTTTTGGGTTAAGGTTAGGGTTATAGTTAGAGTTATGTTTAAGTTTGGGTTAGGGTTAGGGGCTAGGATCTGGGTTACGGTTATGGTTAGGGTTAGGGTTTGGCTTAGAGTTAGAGTTAGGGTTAATGTTAGGGTTAGGGTTAGGGTTTGGATTAGGGTGAGTGTTAGTGTTTGGGGTTAGGGTTAGAGTTTGTGTTAGGGTTAGTTTTCGGTTAGGGTTAGGGGTTAGGGATAGGGTTAGTGGTAGGGTTAGTGTTAGGGTTAGGTATAGGATTAGGATTAGGGTTAGGTTTATGGTTAGGGTTGATTTAGGGTTAGGTGTTAGGGTTAGGGTTAGTTTTATGGTTAGGGTTAGGGTTGGGGTTAGGGTTAGAGTTAGGGTTAGGGTTGAGTTAGTGTTAGGGTTTTGGGTTAGAGTTACAGTTAAGGTTGGGTTAGGGTTAGGTTCTAGGGTTAGGGTTAGTGGTTGGGTTAGGGTTAGGGTTATTGTTATAGTTAGGGTTAGTTTTGGGTTAAGGTTAGGGTAATAGTTAGAGTTATGTTTAAGTTTGGGTTAGGGTTAGGGGCTAGGATCTGGGTTACGGTTATGGTTAGGGTTAGGGTTAGGCTTAGAGTTAGAGTTAGCGTTAAGGTTGGGTTAGGGTTAGGGGCTAGGATTAGGGTTACGAATATGGTTAGAGTTAGGTTTAAGGGTGGGATAGGGTAAGGGGTTAGTGTTAGTGTTAGTGTTAGAGTTAGGGTTATGGGTAGGGTTATGGTTACGGTGAGGGTTGGGTTAGGGTTAGGGGTTATTTTTCGGGTTAGCGTTAGGGCTAGAGTTAGGGTTTTGGTTAGAGTTAGTGTTAGGGTTCGGTTAGGGTTAGGGTTTAGGGTTAGGGTTTGGGGAAGGGTTAGGGTTAGAGTTAGGGTTAGGTTTCGGGTTAGAGTTAGGGTTAGGGTTAGTGTTAGGGTTAGGGTTAGTGTTGGGGTTAGTGTTAGGGTTGAGTTAGGTTTAGGATTTAGGGTTAGGTTTAGGGTTAGGTTTAGGATTAGGGGTACTTTTAGGGTTAGGGTTAGGTGTTTTTTTAGTGTTAGGGTTACCGTTACAGTTAAGGTTAGGGTTAGGGTTAGGGTTACAGTGGGTTAGGGTTAGGATTTAGGGTTAGGGTTAGTGTTAGTGTTAGGATTTAGGGTTAGGTTTAGGGTTACGGTTAAGGTTAGGGTTAGTGTTAGGGTTAGGGTTAGGGTTTGGTTAGGGTTATGGTTAAGTTTTGGGTTAGGGTTAGGGTTGGGTTAGGGTTAGGATTTAGGGTTAGGTTTAGGGTTAAGATTTAAGGTTAGGGTTGCGGTAAGGTTAGGGTTAGGTGAGGGTTAGCGTTGGGTTAGGGTTAGGATTTAGAGTTAGTGTTAGGGTAGGTGGTTAGGGTTAGGGTTAGGGTTAGGGTTAGGGTTAGGGGCTAGGATTAGGGTTAGGGTTATGGTTAGGGTTAGCTGTAAGGTTAGGGTTTAGGTAAGTGTTAGGTTTAGGGTTAGGTTTAGGGTTAGTGTTTAGGGTTAGGGTTAGGGTTAGGTTTAGAGTTAGGGTTAGGGTTTTGTTTAGGGTTATGGTTAGTGTTAGAGTTAGGGTTAGGGTTGGATTAGGGTTCGGATTTAGGGTTGGTGTTAGGGTTAGATTTATGTTTAGGGGTAGGGTTCGGGTTAGGGTTAGGGTTAGGGGTTTGGGTTAGGATTACAGTTGAGGTTATGGTTAGGGTTAGGGTTTGGTTATGGTTTGTATTTAGGGTTAAGTTTAGGGTTAGGGTTAGGGTTAGTGTTAGGGGTTAGGGTAAGGGTTAGGGGTAGGTATAGGTTTAGGTTTAGTGTTAGGGTTAGGGGTAGGTTTAGGGGAGTTTTAGGGGTTAGGGTTAGTGTTAGAGTTATGTTTAGGGTTAGGGTTAGGTTAGGGTTAGGGTTAGGTTTAGGGTTAGAGTTAGGGTTAGGATTATGTTAGGTTTAGGATTTATGGTTTGGTTTAGGTTCAGGTTTAGGATTCTGTGTAGGGTTCGGGTTAGGGGTTTTGGTTAGGGTTACGGTTAAGATTAGGGTTAGGTTTAGGGTTAGGGTTAGGGTTGGGTTAGGGTTTGGATTTAGGGTTAGGTGTTAGGATTAGGGTTAGGGTTAGGGCTAGAATTTGGGTTAGGGTTAGGTATAGGTTTAGGTTTAGTGTTAGGGTTATGGGTAGGTTTCGCGGTAGGGTTAGGGGTTAGGGTTAGTGTTAGAGTTAGGTTTAGGTTTTTGGGTAAGGGTTAGTGTTAGTGTTAGGCTTAGAGTTAGTGTTAGGGTTGTGTTAGGGTTAGGGGTTAGGGGTAGTGTAAGGGTTAGGGTTACATTTAGGTTTATGTTTAGGGTTAGGGCTAGGGTTAGGGTTGGTTTTGGTTTAGGGTTTAGGGTTAGGGTTAGTGTTAGGGTTACGGTTAAGTTTAGGGTTTGGGTTAAGGCAGCTATCATCTTGTCAATGTGGATCTGTATTGCAGTAAGCGTTATGGTTAGGGTTAGTGTTAGGGTTAGAATTAGAGTTAGTGTTAGGGTTGGGTTAGTGTTAAGGGTTAGGGTTAGAGATAGAGTTACGGGTAGGGGTATGTTTCGGGTTAGAGTTTGAGTTAGGGTTAGGGTTAGGGTTGGGTTCGGTTTAGGGGTTTGGGTTAATGTTAGTCATAGGTTTATTGTTAGGGTTAGGGTTAGGATTAGGGTTAGAGTTAGGGTTAGGGGTGCTTTATGGTTAGTTGTTAGTGTTAGGGTTGGGGTTATTGGTAGGGTTAGGGTTAGGGTTGGGGTTAGGGTTAGGTTTAGGGTTTTAGTTAGGGTTAGGGTGTGTGAGGGTTAGGGTTAAGTTTAGGTTTAGGGTTAGGGTTAGGTCTTAGGTTAGGGCTTAGAGTTAGTGTTAGATTTAGGGTTAGCATTAGGGTTACGGTTATGGATAGGGTTTGGGTTACGTTTAAGTTTAGGGTTTGTGTTAAAGCAGCTGTCATCTTGTAAATGTGGATCTGTATTGCATAAGGGTTATGGTTATGGTTAGGGTTATGGTTACTCTTAGGTTTAGGGTTAGTGGTTGGGTTATGGTTAGGGTCAGGGTTTAAAGTTAATATTAGATTTTGAGTTTGGGTTAGGGTTGGGTTAGGGTTAGGGGTTAGGGATAGGGTTAGTGGTAGTGTTAGTGTTAGGGGTAGGGTTAGGATTAGGATTAGGGTTAGGTTTAGGGTTAGGGTTGTATTAGGGTCAGGGTTTTGGGTTAGAATTTGGGTTAAGGTTCTTTTAGGATTAGGCTGTAGGGTTAGGGTTAGTGGTTGGTTAGGGTTAGGGTTAGTGTTATAGTTAGGGTTAGGTTTGGGTTAGGGTTAGGGTTAGAGTTAGAGTTAGGGTTAAGGTTGGTTTTGGTTTAAGGGCTAGGATTATGGTTAGGGTTATCGTTATGGTTATGGTGAGTGTTGGAGTTAGAGTTAGCCTTAAGTTTGGGTTAGGGTTAGGGGTTTGGATTAGGGTTAGTGTTATGGTTAGGGTTAGAAGTATGGTCAGGGTTTGGGTAAGTGTTAGGTTTAGTGTTAGGGTTAGGGGTAGTGTTAGGGTTAGGGTTAGGGTTAGAGTTAGATTTAGGGTTGGGATAGGGTTAGTGGTTAGTGTTAGTGTTAGGGTTAGGGTTATTGTTAGGGTTAGGGGTAGGGTTAGGTTTAGGGTTAGGGTTGGGTTAGGGTTAGGGGTTATGGTTAGATTTAGGGTTAGAGTTAGGGTTAGGGTTAGGGGTTAGGGTTAGTCTTTGAGGAAGGGTTAGGTTGAGAGTTAGGGTTAGGGTTATTGTTATAGTAAGGGTTTGGTTTGGTTAGGGTTAGGGTTAGGTATAGTGTTAGATTTAGGGTTAAGTTTGGGTTAGGCATAGGGGCTAGGATTAGTGTTAGGTTTAAGGTTATGGTTAGGGTTAGGGTTACATTTAGGGTTTCTTTTGGGGTTCGGTCAGGACTAGCGATTAGGGTTAGTGTTAGGGTTGTGTTTTTGTTAGGATTTAGGGTTAGGTTTAGTTTTAGAGTCAGGGTTAGGGTTGTGTTTGGGTTAGAAGCTAGAATTAGGGTTAGGGTTAGGCTTAGGGTTAGTGTTAGGGGTAGGGTTTGGGTTAGGTTTAGGATTAGAGTTAGGGTTAGCTTTGGGTTAGGGTTAGGGGTGAGCGTTAGGGTTAGGTTTAGAGTTAAGATTAGGTTTGAGTTTGGGTAGGGGATAGGGTTAGGGTTAGGTTTAGGCTTAGGGTTAGTGTTAGGGCTAGGGTTAGGGTAAGGGTTAGGGTTTGGTTAAGCGTTAGGTTTAGCATTAGGGTTAGTTGTAGGGTTAGATTTAGCGTTAGGGTTAGGGTTATGGTTAGGTTTAAGGTGAGGTTTAGGTCTTGGGTTAGGGCTTAGAGTTAGTGTTAGGGTTAACATTAGGGTTACGGTTAAGAATAGGATTTGGTTTACGTTTAAGTTTAGGGTTTGTGTTATGGCTGCTATCATCTTGTAAATATGGATCTGTATTGCAGTAAGGGTTATGTTTAGGTTTAGGGTTAATGTTAGGGTTAGGGTTATGGTTTGGGTTAGGTTGAGTGTTAGGGTTTGGGATTATCGTTAGAGTTTGAGTTAAGGTTAGGTTTCGGTTAGGGGTTAGGGATAGGGTTAGTGGTAGGGTTAGTTGTAGGGTTAGGGATAGGATTAGGGTTAGATTTATGGTTAGTGTTGCTTTAGGGTTAGGTGTTAGGGTTAGGGTTAGGGTTAGGGTTAGGTTTATGGTTAGGGTTAGGGTTGGGGTTATTGTTAGAGTTAGGGTTGAGTAAGTGTTAGGGTTTTGGGTTATAGTTAGGGTTAAGGTTGGGTTAGAGTTAGGGGCTAGGGTTAGGGTTAGGGTTATGGTTATGGTTAGGGTTAGGGTTAGGCTAAGAGTTAGAGTTAGGGTTAAGGTTGGGTTAGGGTTTGGGGCTAGGATTAGTGTTATGGTTATGGTTAGAATTAGGTTTAGGGTTGGGATAGGGTATGGTGTTAGGGTTAGTGTTAGTGTTAGAGTTAGGGTTAGGGGTAGGGTTAGGGTTAGGGTTGGGTTAGGGTTCGGGTTAGCATTAGATCTAGAGTTAGGGTTTAGCTTAGAGTTAGTGTTAGGGTTGGGTTAGGGGTTAGGATTAGGGTTAGGGTTTGGGGACGGGTTAGGGTCAGAGTTAGGGTTAGGGTTCGGATTAGAGTTAGCGTTAGGGTTAGTTTATTTTTAGGGTTTAGAGTTAGGGTTGGGTTACGGTTAGGATTTAGGGTTAGGTTTAGGGTTAGGTTTAGGATTAGGGGTACGTTTAGGGTTAGGGTTAGGGGTTTGGGTTAGTGTTAGGATTTGGTTTACAGTTAAGGTTAGGGTTATGGTTACGGTTGGGTTAGGGTTAAGATTTAGGGTTAGGGTTAGTGTTAGGGTTAGGATTTAGGGTTAGGGTTACGGTTAAGGTTAGGGTTAGTGTTAGGTTTAGGGTTAGGGTTGTGTTAGCGTTAAGGCTAAGGATAGGGTTAGGGTTGGGTTAGGTTTAGGATTTATGGTTAGGGCTAGGGTTAGGATTTAGGTTTAGTGTTAGGGTTGCGGTAAGGTTAGGGTTAGGTTAGGGTTAGGGTAGGGTTAGGGTTAGGGGTTTGATTTAGGGTTAGGGTTAGGGTTAATATTTAGAGTTAGTGTTAGGGTAGGTGGTTAGGGTTAGTGTTAGGAGTAGGGGTAGGGTTATGTTTAGGGTTAGGTTTATGGTTGTATTAGGGTTAGGGTTTAGGATTAGTGTTAGGGTTAGGGTTAGAGTTAGTGTTAGGTTTGGGTCAGCGTTAGGGGTTAGCGTTAGGGTAAGGTTTAGGGTTAGGGTTATGGTTAGGTTTAGGATAAAGGTTAGGGCTTGTGTTATGGCTTAGAGTTAGTGTTATGTTTAGGGTTAGCATTAGGGTTATGGTTAAGTATAGGGTTTAGATTACGTTTAAGTTCAGTGTTTGTGTTAAGGCAGCTATCATCTTGTAAATGTGGATCTGTATGGCAGTAAGGGTTATGGTTAGGATTAGGGTTAGGGTTAATGTTAGGGTTAGGGTTAGGGGTTGGGTTAGGGTTACGGTTAGGGTTTAGGGTTAGGATTAGAGTTTGAGTTAGTGTTAGGGTTGGGTTAGGGTTAGGGGTTAGGGTTAATGGTATTGTTAGTGTTAGGGTTAGGATTAGGATTAAGATTAGGATTAGGGTTAGGTTTAGGGTTAGGGTTGCTTTAGGGGTAGCTGTTAGGGTTAGGGTTAGGGGTAGGGGTAGGGTTATGTTTAGGGTTGGGGTTAGGGTTAGAGTTATGGTTAGGTTTGTGTTAGGGTTAGGGTTTTGGGTGAGAGTTAGGGTTAAGGTTGGGTTAGGGTTAGGGGCTAGGGTTAGGGTTAGTGTTTGGGTTAGGGTTAGGGTTAGTGTTAGGGTTTTGGGTGAGAGTTAGGGTTAAGGTTGGGTTAGGGTTAGGGGCTAGGATTAGGGTTGGGGTTATGGTTAGGTTTAGGGGTAGGTTTAGGATTTAGGTAAGTGTTAGGGTTAGGGTAAGGTGTAGTGTTAGGGTTAGGGTTAGAGTTAGGGTTATGGTTGGGGTTAGGCTTATGATTTAGGGTTAGGGTTAGGGTTAGGATTTAGGGTTGTGTTAGGGTTACGGTTAAGGTTAGGTTTAGGGTTAGGGTTGGAGTAGGGTTAGGATTAGGGGTAGTGTTAGGGTTAGGGTTACGGTTGGTCTGTTGGGTTAGGGTTAGGATTAGGGTTACGGTTAAGGTTAGGGTTAGGATTAGGGTTAGGGTTTGGTTAGGGTTAGCGGTTAGGGTTAGTGGTAGGGTTAATGTTAGGGTTATGGTTAGTATTAGTATTAGGGTTAGTGGTAGGGTTAGTGTTAGGGTTAGGGTTGGATTAGGGTTAGGGTTAGGTTTGCTTTAGGGTTAGGTGTTAGAGTTAAGGTTAGGGTTAAGCGTAGTGTTAGGGTTAGGGTTACTGTTACAGTTATGGTTAGGGTTAGAGTTACGGTTAAGGTTGTGTTAGCGTTAGGGTTTTGGGTTAGAGTTAGGGTTAAGTTTGAGTTAGGGTTAGGGGCTAGGGTTATGGTTATTGTTTGGGTTAGGGTTAGGGTTAGTGTTATAGTTAGGGTTAGGTTTGGGTTAGGGTTATGGGTTAGGGTTAGGTTTAGATTTATGGTTAAGGTTTGGATAGGGATAGGGTCTAGGATTAGGTTTAGGGTTATGGTTAGGGTTAGGGGTAGGGTTAGGGTTTGGGTAATGGTTAGGTTTAGGGTTAGGGGTAGGGGTAGGGTTAGGGTTAGGGTTAGAGTTAGGGTTAGGGGTTATGTTTAGTGTTAGGGTTAGGGTTAGAGTTACGGTTAAGGTTTTGGTTAGAGTTAGAGTTAAGGTTGTGTTAGGGTTAGGGGTTAGGGTTAGGGTTACGGTTTCGGGAAGTGTTAGGGTTAGATTTAGGGTTAGGTTTTGTGTTAGAGTTAGGATTAGGGTTAGGGTTAGGGTTAGGTTTAGGGTTAGAGTTAGGGTTAGGGTTTGGGTTAGGTTTAGGGTTAGGGTTAGGGTTTAGGGTTAGGGTTAGTGTTAGAGTTAGGGTTAGGGTTGGGTTAGGGTTAAGATTTAGGGTTGGGGTTAGGGTTAGATTTAGGATTAGAAGTAGGGTTCGGGTTAGGGTTAGGGTTTTGGGTTAAGTTTACAGTTAAGGTTATGGTTAGGGTTAGTGTTGGGTTAGGGTTTGGATTTAGGGTTGGGGTTAATGTTAGGATTTATGGTTAGGGTTAGGGTTACAGTTAAGTTTAGGGTTAGGGTTAGGGTTATGGTTAAGGTTAGGATTAGTGTTAGGGTTAGTGTTGGGTTAGGGTTAAAATTTAGAGTTAGTGTTAGTGTCAGGGGTTAAGGTTAGGGTTAGCGTTAGGGTTAGAGTTAGTGTTAGGTTTGGATTACGGTTAGGAGTTAGGGTTAGGGTTAGGGTTATGGTTAGGTTTAGGGTCAGGGTTAGGGGTTGGGTTAGGGCTTAGAGTTAGTGTTTGGTTTGGGTTAGCATTAGGGTTACGTTTAAGTTTAGGTTTTGGGTTACATTTAAGTTTAGGGTTTGTGTAATGCAGCTATTATCTTGTAAATATGGATCTGTATTGCAGTAAGGGTTATGGTTAGGGTTAGGGTTAATGTTAGGGTTAGGGTTAGGGTTTGGGTTAGGGTGAGTGTTAGTGTTTGGGGTTAGGGTTAGAGTTTGAGTTAGGGTTAGGGTTGGGTTAGATTTAGAGGTTAGGGTTAGGGTTAGTGTTAGGGTTAGTGTTAGCGTTCGGGTTAGGGATAAGGTTAGGGTTAGGGTTGGTGTTAGGGTTAGAGTTAGGGTTAGTGTTGTGTTAGGGTTAGGGTTTTGGGTTAGAGTTAGGGTTAAGGTTGGGTTATCGTTATGGGCTAGGTATAGGGTTAGTGTTTGGGTTAGGGTTAGGGTTAGTGTTATAGTTAGGGTTTTGTTGTGTTAGGGTTAGGGGTTAGGTATAGGGTTAGATTCAGGGTTAAGTTTCTGTTAGGCATAGGGGCTAGGATTAGGGTTAGGTTTATGGTTATGGTTAGGGTTAGGGTTACATTTAGGGTTTCTTTTGGGGTTCGGTTAGGGCTAGGGGTTAGGGTTAGTGTTAGGGTTGAGTTAGAGTTAGGTTTAAGGTTGGGTTAAGGATAGGGGTTAGGATTAGGTTTAGGGTTATGGTTAGGGTTATGGGTAGGGTTAGGGTTTGGGTAAGGGTTAGGTTTAAGGATAGGGTTAGGCTTAGGGTTAGATTTAGGCTTAGAGTTGGGATAGGGTTAGGGGTTAGGTTTAGTGTTAGTGTTAGGGATAGAGTTAGGGGTAGGGTTAGGGTAAGGGTTAGGGTTTGGTTAAGCGTTAGGTTTAGGGTTTGGGTTAGGTGTAGGGTTAGTGTTAGCGTTAGGGTTAGGGTTATGGTTAGGTTTAAGGTGAGGTTTAGGTCTTGGGTTAGGGCTTACAATTAGTGTTAGTGTTAGCATTTGGGTTAGCATTAGGGTTACGTTTAAGGATAGGGTTTTGTTTACGTTTAAGTTTAGGGTTTGTGTTATGGCTGCTATCATCTTGTAAATATGGATCTGTATTGCAGTAAGGGTTATGTTTAGGGTTAGGGTTAATGTTAGGGTTAGGGTTATGGTTTGGGTTAGGTTGAGTGTTAGGGTTTGGGGTTAGGGTTAGAGTTTGAGTTAAGGTTAAGTTTCGGTTAGGGGTTAGGAATAGGGTTAGTGGTAGGGTTAGTGTTAGGGTTACGGATAGGATTAGGATTAGGGTTAGATTTATGGTTAGTGTTGCTTTAGGGTTAGGTGTTAGGGTTAGGGTTAGGGTTAGGTTTATGGTTAGGGTTAGGGTTGGGGTTATTGTTAGAGTTAGGGTTGAGTAAGTGTTAGGGTTTTGGGTTATAGTTAGGGTTAAGGTTGGGTTAGGGTTAGGGGCTAGGGTTAGCGTTAGTGGTTGGTTTAGCGTTAGGGTTATTGTTATAGTTAAGGTTAGTTTTGGGTTAGGGTTGGGTTAGAGTTAGAGTTAGGGTTAAGTTTTGGTTAGGTTTAGGGGCTAGGATTAGGGTTAGGGTTATGGTTAGGGTTAGGGTTAGGCTAAGAGTTTGAGTTAGGGTTAAGGTTGGGTTAGGGTTTGGGGCTAGGATTAGTGTTATGGTTATGGTTAGAATTAGGTTTAGGGTTGGGATAGGGTATGGTGTTAGGGTTAGTGTTAGTGTTAGAATTAGGGTTAGGGGTAGGGTTAGGGTTAGGGTTAGGGTTGGGTTAGGGTTAGGGGTTATGGTTCGGGTTAGCGTTAGATCTAGAGTTAGGGTTTAGCTTAGAGTTAGTGTTAGGGATGGGTTAGGGGTTAGGATTAGGGTTAGGGTTTGGGGAATGCTTAGGGTCAGAGTTAGGGTTAGGGTTCGGGTTAGAGTTAGGGTTAGGGTTAGTGTTACGGTTAGGGTTTAGAGTTAGGGTTAGTGTTAGGGTTAGCGTTAGGGTTGGGTTAGGGTTAGGATTTAGGGTTAGGTTTAGGGTTAGGTTTAGGATTAGGGGTACGTTTAGGGTTAGGGTTAGGGGTTTGGGTTAGTGTTAGGGTTTGGTTTTCAGTTAAGGTTAGGGTTATGGTTACGGTTGGGTTAGGGTTAAGATTTAGGGTTAGGGTTAGTGTTAGGGTTAGGATTTAGGGTTATGGTTACGGTTAAGGTTAGGGTTAGTGTTAGGTTTAGGGTTAGGGTTGGGTTAGGGTTACGGTTAAGGATAGGGTTAGGGTTAGGGTTGGGTTAGGGTTAGGATTTATGGTTAGGGCTAGGGTTAGGATTTAGTTTTAGTGTTAGGGTTGCGGTAAGGTTAGGGTTAGATTAGGGTTAGGGTAGGGTTAGGGTTAGGGGTTTGGTTTAGGGTTAGGGTTAGGGTTAATATTTAGAGTTAGTGTTAGGGTAGGTGGTTAGGGTTAGGGTTAGGAGTAGGGGTAGGGTTAGGTTTAGAGTTAGGTTTGGGGTTGTATTAGGGTTAGGGGTTAGGATTAGCGTTAGGGTTAGGGTTAGAGTTAGTGTTAGGTTTGGGTCAGCGTTAGGGGTTAGCGTTAGGGTAAGGTTTAGGGTTAGGGTTATGGTTAGGTTTAGGATAAAGCTTAGGGCTTGTGTTATGGCTTAGAGTTAGTGTTATGTTTAGGGTTAGCATTAGGGTTATGGTTAAGTATAGGGTTTGGATTACGTTTAAGTTCAGTGTTTGTGTTAAGGCAGCTATCATCTTGTAAATGTGGATCTGTATGGCAGTAAGGGTTATGGTTAGGATTAGGGTTAGGGTTAATGTTAGGGTTAGGGTTAGGGGTTGGGTTAGGGTTACGGTTAGGGTTTAGGGTTAGGATTAGAGTTTGAGTTAGTGTTAGGGTTGGGTTAGGGTTAGGGGTTAGGGTTAATGGTATGGTTAGTGTTAGGGTTAGGATTAGGATTAAGATTAGGATTAGGGTTAGGTTTAGGGTTAGGGTTGCTTTAGGGGTAGCTGTTAGGGTTAGCGTTAGGGGTAGGGGTAGGGTTATGTTTAGGGTTGGGGTTAGGGTTAGGGTTAGAGTTATGGTTAGGTTTGTGTTAGGGTTAGGGTTTTGGGTGAGAGTTAGGGTTAAGGTTGGGTTAGGGTTAGGGGCTAGGGTTAGGGTTAGTGTTTGGGTTAGGGTTAGGGTTAGTGTTAGGGTTTTGGGTGAGAGTTAGGGTTAAGGTTGGGTTAGGGTTAGGGGCTAGGATTAGGGTTGGGGTTATGGTTAGGTTTAGGGGTAGGTTTAGGATTTAGGTAAGTGTTAGGGTTAGGGTAAGGTGTAGTGTTAGGGTTAGGGTTAGAGTTAGGGTTATGGTTGGGGTTAGGCTTATGATTTAGGGTTAGGGTTAGGGTTAGGATTTAGGGTTGTGTTAGGGTTACGGTTAAGGTTAGGTTTAGGGTTAGGGTTGGAGTAGGGTTAGGATTAGGGGTAGTGTTAGGGTTAGGGTTACGGTTGGTCTGTTGGGTTAGGGTTAGGATTAGGGTTACGGTTAAGGTTAGGGTTAGCGTTTAGGGTTGTGGTAGGGTTAATGTTACGGTTATGGTTAGTATTAGTATTAGGGTTAGGGTTAGTGGTAGGGTTAGTGTTAGGGTTAGGGTTGGATTAGGGTTAGGGTTAGGTTTGCTTTAGGGTTAGGTGTTAGAGTTAAGGTTAGGGTTAAGCGTAGTGTTAGGGTTAGGGTTAGTGTTACAGTTAGGGTTAGGGTTAGAGTTACGGTTAAGGTTGTGTTAGTGTTAGGGTTTTGGGTTAGAGTTAGGGTTAAGTTTGAGTTAGGGTTAGGGGCTAGGGTTATTGTTATTGTTTGGGTTAGGGTTAGGGTTAGTGTTATAGTTAGGGTTAGGTTTGGGTTAGGGTTATGGGTTAGGGTTAGGTTTAGATTTATGGTTAAGGTTTGGATAGGGATAGGGTCTAGGATTAGGTTTAGGGTTATGGTTAGGGTTAGGGGTAGGGTTAGGGTTTGGGTAATGGTTAGGTTTAGGGTTAGGGGTAGGGGTAGGGTTAGGGTTAGGGTTAGAGTTAGGGTTAGGGGTTATGGTTAGTGTTAGGGTAAGGGTTAGAGTTAGGGTTAAGGTTTTGGTTAGAGTTAGAGTTAAGGTTGTGTTAGGGTTAGGGGTTAGGGTTAGGGTTACGGTTTCGGGAAGTGTTAGGGTTAGGTTTAGGGTTAGGTTTTGTGTTAGAGTTAGGATTAGGGTTAGGGTTAGGGTTAGGTTTAGGGTTAGAGTTAGGGTTAGGGTTTGGGTTAGGTTTAGGGTTAGAGTTAGGGTTTAGGGTTAGGGTTAGTGTTAGAGTTAGAGTTAGGGTTGGGTTAGGGTTAGGATTTAGGGTTGGGGTTAGGGTTAGATTTAGGATTAGAGGTAGGGTTCGGGTTAGGGTTAGGGTTTTGGGTTAAGTTTACAGTTAAGGTTATGGTTAGGGTTAGTGTTGGGTTAGGGTTTGGATTTAGGGTTGGGGTTAATGTTAGGATTTATGGTTAGGGTTAGGGTTACAGTTAAGTTTAGGGTTAGGGTTAGGGTTATGGTTAAGGTTAGGATTAGTGTTAGGGTTAGGGTTGGGTTAGGGTTAAAATTTAGAGTTAGTGTTAGTGTCAGGGGTTAAGGTTAGGGTTAGGGTTAGGGTTAGAGTTATTGTTATGTTTGGGTTACGGTTAGGAGTTAGGGTTAGGGTTAAGGTTAGGGTTATGGTTAGGTTTAGGGTCAGGGTTAGGGGTTGGGTTAGGGCTTAGAGTTAGTGTTTGGTTTGGGTTAGCATTAGGGTTACGTTTAAGTTTAGGTTTTGGGTTACATTTAAGTTTAGGGTTTGTGTAATGCAGCTATTATCTTGTAAGTATGGATCTGTATTGCAGTAAGGGTTATGGTTAGGGTTAATGTTAGGGTTAGTGTTAGGGTTTGGGTTAGGGTGAGTGTTAGTGTTTGGGGTTAGGGTTAGAGTTTGAGTTAGGGTTAGGGTTGGGTTAGATTTAGAGGTTAGGGTTAGGGTTAGTGTTAGGGTTAGTGTTAGCGTTCGGGTTAGGGATAAGGTTAGGGTTAGGGTTGGTGTTAGGGTTAGAGTTAGGGTTAGTGTTGTGTTAGGGTTAGGGTTTTGGGTTAGAGTTAGGGTTAAGGTTGGGTTATCGTTATGGGCTAGGTATAGGGTTAGTGTTTGGGTTAGGGTTAGGGTTAGTGTTATAGTTAGGGTTTTGTTGTGTTAGGGTTAGGGGTTAGGTATAGGGTTAGATTCAGGTTTAAGTTTCTGTTAGGCATAGGGGCTAGGATTAGGGTTAGGTTTATGGTTATGGTTAGGGTTACATTTAGGGTTTCTTTTGGGGTTCGGTTAGGGCTAGGGGTTAGGGTTAGTGTTAGGGTTGTGTTATTGTTAGTATTTAGGGTTAGGGTTAGTTTTTGAGTTAGGGTTAGGGTTGTGTTTGGGTTAGAAGTTAGAATTAGGGTTAGGGTTAGGCTTAGGGTTAGTGTTAGGGGTTTGGTTTGGGTTAGGTTTAGGGTTAGAGTTAGGGTTAGCTTTGGGTTAGGGTTAGGGGTGAGCGTTAGGGTTAGGTTTAGAGTTAAGATTAGGGTTGAGTTTGGGTAGGGGCTAGGGTTAGGGTTAGGTTTAGGCTTAGGGTTAGTGTTAGGGGTAGGGATAATGTAAGGGTTAGGGTTTGGTTAAGCGTTAGGTTTAGCATTAGGGTTAGTTGTAAGGTTAGATTTAGCATTAGGGTTAGGGTTATGGTTAGGTTTAAGGTGAAGTTTAGGTCCTGGGTTAGGGCTTAGAGTTAGTGATAGGGATACGGTTAGCGTTAACATTAGGGTTAAGGTTAAGAATAGGTTTTGGGTTACGTTTAATTTTAGGGTTTGTGTAATGCAGCTATTATCTTGTAAATATGGATCTGTATTGCAGTAAGGGTTATGGTTATGGTTAGGGTTAATGTTAGGGTTAGGGTTAGGGTTTGGATTAGGGTGAGTGTTAGTGTTTGGGGTTAGGGTTAGAGTTTGTGTTAGGGTTAGGTTTCCGTTAGGGTTAGGGGTTAGGGATAGGGTTAGTGGTAGGGTTAGTGTTAGGGTTAGGTATAGGATTAGGATTAGGGTTAGGTTTATGGTTAGGGTTGCTTTAGGGTTAGGTGTTAGGGTTAGGGTTAGGGTTAGGTTTATGGTTAGGGTTAGGGTTGGGGTTAGGGTTAGAGTTAGGGTTAGGGTTGAGTTAGTTTTAGGGTTTTGGGTTAGAGTTACGGTTAAGGTTGGATTAGGTTCTAGGGTTAGGGTTAGTGGTTGGGTTAGGGTTAGGGTTATTGTTATAGTTAGGGTTAATTTTGGGTTAAGGTTAGGGTTATAGTTAGAGTTATGTTTAAGTTCGGGTTAGGGTTAGGGGCTAGGATCTGGGTTACGGTTATGGTTAGGGTTAGGGTTAGGCTTAGAGTTAGAGTTAGCGTTAAGTTTGGGTTAGGTTTAGGGGCTAGGATTAGGGCTATGAATATGGTTAGAGTTAGGTTTATGGGTGGGATAGGGTAAGGGGTTAGTGTTAGTGTTAGTGTTAGAGTTAGGGTTATGGGTAGGGTTATGGTTACGGTGAGGGTTGGGTTAGGGTTAGGGGTTATTTTTCGGGTTAGCGTTAGGGCTAGAGTTAGGGTTTTGGTTAGAGTTAGTGTTAGTATCGGTTAGGGTTAGGGTTTAAGGTTAGGGTTTGGGGAAGGGTTAGGGTTAGAGTTAGGGTTAGGTTTCGGGTTAAGTTAGGGTTAGGGTTAGTGTTAGGGTTAGGGTTTAGGGTTAGGGTTAGTGTTGGGGTTAGCGTTAGGGTTGAGTTAGGTTTAGGATTTAGGGTTAGGTTTAGGGTTAGGTTTAGGATTAGGGGTACTTTTAGGGTTAGGGTTAGGTGTTTTTTTAGTGTTAGGGTTACCGTTACAGTTAAGGTTAGGGTTAGGGTTAGGGTTACAGTTGGGTTAGGGTTAGGATTTAGGGTTAGGGTTAGTGTTAGTGTTAGGATTTAGGGTTAGGTTTAGGGTTACGGTTAAGGTTAGGGTTAGTGTTAGGGTTAGGGTTAGGGTTTGGTTAGGGTTATGGTTAAGTTAAGGGTTAGGGTTAGGGTTGGGTTAGGGTTAGGATTTAGGGTTAGGTTTAGGGTTAAGATTTAAGGTTAGGGTTGCGGTAAGGTTAGGGTTAGGTGAGGGTTAGCGTTGGGTTAGGGTTAGGATTTAGAGTTAGTGTTAGGGTAGGTGGTTAGGGTTAGGGTTAGGGTTAGGGTTAGGGTTAGGGGCTAGGATTAGGGTTAGGGTTATGGTTAGGGTTAGCTGTAAGGTTAGGGTTTAGGTAAGTGTTAGGTTAGGGTTAGGTTTAGGGTTAGGGTTTAGGGTTAGGGTTAGGGTTAGGGTTAGAGTTAGGGTTAGGGTTTTGGTTAGGGTTATGGTTAGTGTTAGAGTTAGGGTTAGGGTTGGGTTAGGGTTCAGATTTAGGGTTGGTGTTAGGGTTAGATTTATGTTTAGGGGTAGGGTTCGGGTTAGGGTTAGGGGTTTGGGTTAGGATTACAGTTAAGGTTATGGTTAGGGTTAGGGTTTGGTTATGGTTTGTATTTAGGGTTAAGTTTAGGGTTAGGGTTAGGGTTAGTGTTAGGGGTTAGGGTAAGGGTTAGGGGTAGGTATAGGTTTAGGTTTAGTGTTAGGTTTAGGGGTAGGTTTAGGGGGAGGGTTAGGGGTTAGGGTTAGTGTTAGAGTTATGTTTAGGGTTAGGGTTAGTTTTAGGGTTAGGGTTAGGTTTAGGGTTAGAGTTAGGGTTAGGATTATGTTAGGTTTAGGATTTATGGTTTGGTTTAGGTTCAGGTTTAGGATTCTGTGTAGGGTTCGGGTTAGGGGTTTTGGTTAGGGTTACAGTTAAGATTAGGGTTAGGTTTAGGGTTAGGGTTAGGGTTGGGTTAGGGTTTGGATTTAGGGTTAGGTGTTAGGATTAGGGTTAGGGTTAGGGCTAGAATTTGGGTTAGGGTTAGGTATAGGTTTAGGTTTAGTGTTAGGGTTAGGGGTAGGTTTCGCGGTAGGGTTAGGGGTTAGGGTTAGTGTTAGAGTTAGGTTTAGGTTTAGGGGTAAGGGTTAGTGTTATGGTTAGGCTTAGAGTTATTGTTAGGGTTGTGTTAGGGTTAGGGGTTAGGGGTAGTGTAAGGGTTAGGGTTACGTTTAGGTTTATGTTTAGGGTTAGGGCTAGGGTTAGGGTTGGTTTAGGTTTAGGGTTTAGGGTTAGGGTTAGTGTTAGTGTTACGGTTAAGTTTAGGGTTTGGGTTAAGGCAGCTATCATCTTGTAAATGTGGATCTGTATTGCAGTAAGCGTTATGGTTAGGGTTAGTGTTAGGGTTAGAATTAGAGTTAGTGTTAGGGTTGGGTTAGTGTTAAGGGTTAGGGTTAGAGATAGAGTTACGGGTAGGGGTATGTTTCGGGTTAGAGTTTGAGTTAGGGTTAGGGTTAGGGGTGGGTTCGGTTTAGGGGTTAGGGTTAATGTTAGTCGTAGGTTTATTGTTAGGGTTAGGGTTAGGATTAGGGTTAGAGTTAGGGTTAGGGGTGCTTTATGGTTAGTTGTTAGTGTTAGGGTTGGGGTTATTGGTAGGGTTAGGGTTAGGGTTGGGGTTAGGGTTAGGTTTAGGGTTTTAGTTAGGGTTAGGGTGTGTGAGGGTTAGGGTTAAGTTTAGGTTTAGGGTTAGGGTTAGGTCTTAGGTTAGGGCTTAGAGTTAGTGTTAGATTTAGGGTTAGCATTAGGGTTACGGTTAAGGATAGGGTTTGGGTTACGTTTAAGTTTAGGGTTTGTGTTAAAGCAGCTGTCATCTTGTAAATGTGGATCTGTATTGCATAAGGGTTATGGTTATGGTTAGGGTTATGGTTACTCTTAGGTTTAGGGTTAGTGGTTGGGTTATGGTTAGGGTCAGGGTTTAAAGTTAATATTAGATTTTGAGTTTGGGTTAGGGTTGGGTTAGGGTTAGGGGTTAGGGATAGGGTTAGTGGTAGTGTTAGTGTTAGGGGTAGGGTTAGGATTAGGATTAGGGTTAGGTTTAGGGTTAGGGTTGTATTAGGGTCAGGGTTTTGGGTTAGAATTTGGGTTAAGGTTCTTTTAGGATTAGGCTGAAGGTTAGGGTTAGTGGTTGGTTAGGGTTAGGGTTAGTGTTATAGTTAGGGTTAGGTTTGGGTTAGGGTTAGGGTTAGAGTTAGAGTTAGGGTTAAGGTTGGTTTTGGTTTAAGGGCTAGGATTAGGGTTAGGGTTATCGTTATGGTTATGGTGAGTGTTGGAGTTAGAGTTAGCCTTAAGTTTGGGTTAGGGTTAGGGGTTTGGATTAGGGTTAGTGTTATGGTTAGGGTTAGAGGTATGGTCAGGGTTTGGGTAAGTGTTAGGGTTAGTGTTAGGGTTAGGGGTAGTGTTAGGGTTAGGGTTAGGGTTAGAGTTAGGTTTAGGGTTGGGATAGGGTTAGTGGTTAGTGTTAGTGTTAGGGTTAGGGTTATTGTTAGGGTTAGGGGTAGGGTTAGGTTTAGGGTTAGGGTTGGGTTAGGGTTAGGGGTTATGGTTAGATTTAGGGTTAGAGTTAGGGTTAGGGTTAGGGGTTAGGGTTAGTCTTTGAGGAAGGGTTAGTTTGAGAGTTAGGGTTAGGGTTAGTGTTATAGTAAGGGTTTGGTTTGGTTAGGGTTAGAGGTTAGGTATAGTGTTAGATTTAGGGTTAAGTTTGGGTTAGGCATAGGGGCTAGGATTAGGGTTAGGTTTAAGGTTATGGTTAGGGTTAGGGTTACATTTAGGGTTTCTTTTGCGGTTCGGTTAGGGCTAGGGATTAGGGTTAGTGTTAGGGTTGTGTTTTTGTTAGGATTTAGGGTTAGGGTTAGTTTTAGAGTTAGGGTTAGGGTTGTGTTTGGGTTAGAAGCTAGAATTTGGGTTAGGGTTAGGCTTAGGGTTAGTGTTAGGGGTTGGGTTTGGGTTAGGTTTAGGGTTAGAGTTAGGGTTAGCTTTGGGTTAGGGTTAGGGGTGAGCGTTAGGGTTAGGTTTAGAATTAAGATTAGGTTTGAGTTTGGGTAGGGGCTAGGGTTAGGGTTAGGTTTAGGCTTAGGGTTAGTGTTAGGGCTAGGGTTAGGGTAAGGGTTAGGGTTTGGTTAAGCGTTAGGTTTAGCATTAGGGTTAGTTGTAGGGTTAGCTTTAGCGTTAGGGTTAGGGTTATGGTTAGGTTTAAGGTGAGGTTTAGGTCTTGGTTTAGGGCTTAGAGTTAGTGTTATGGTTGACATTAGGGTTACGGTTAAGAATAGGATTTGGTTTACGTTTAAGTTTAGGGTTTGTGTTATGGCTGCTACCATCTTGTAAATATGGATCTGTATTGCTGTAAGGGTTATGTTTAGGTTTAGGGTTAATGTTAGGGTTAGGGTTATGGTTTGGGTTAGGTTGAGTGTTAGGGTTAGGGTTGGGTTAGGGTTAAAATTTAGAGTTAGTGTTAGTGTCAGGGGTTAGGGTTAGGGTTAGCGTTAGGGTTAGAGTTAGTGTTAGGTTTGGGTTACGGTTAGGAGTTAGGGTTAGGGTTAGGGTTATGGTTAGGTTTAGGGTTGGGTTAGGGGTTGGGTTAGGGCTTAGAGTTAGTGTTTGGTTTGGGTTAGCATTAGGGTTACGTTTAAGTTTAGGTTTTGGGTTACATTTAAGTTTAGGGTTTGTGTAATGCAGCTATTATCTTGTAAATATGGATCTGTATTGCAGTAAGGGTTATGTTTAGGTTTAGGGTTAATGTTAGGGTTAGGGTTATGGTTTGGGTTAGGTTGAGTGTTAGGGTTTGGGATTATCGTTAGAGTTTGAGTTAAGGTTAGGTTTCGGTTAGGGGTTAGGGATAGGGTTAGTGGTAGGGTTAGGGATAGGATTAGGATTAGGGTTAGATTTATGGTTAGAGTTGCTTTAGGGTTAGGTGTTAGGGTTAGGGTTAGGGTTAGGGTTAGGTTTATGGTTAGGGTTAGGGTTGGGGTTATTGTTAGAGTTAGGGTTGAGTAAGTGTTAGGGTTTTGGGTTATAGTTAGGGTTAAGGTTGGGTTAGGGTTAGGGGCTAGGGTTAGGGTTAGTGGTTGGTTTAGGGTTAGGGTTAGTGTTATAGTTAAGGTTAGTTTTGGGCAGGGTTAGGGTTAGAGTTAGAGTTAGGGTTAAGTTTTGGTTAGGGTTAGGGGCTAGAATAGGGTTAGGGTTATGGTTATGGTTAGGGTTAGGGTTAGGCTAAGAGTTAGAGTTAGGGTTAAGGTTGGGTTAGGGTTTGGGGCTAGGATTAGTGTTATGGTTATGGTTAGAATTAGGTTTAGGGTTGGGATAGGGTATGGTGTTAGGGTTAGTGTTAGTGTTAGAGTTAGGGTTAGGGGTAGCGTTAGGGTTAGGGTTAGGGTTGGGTTAGGGTTAGGGGTTATGGTTCGGGTTAGCGTTAGATCTAGAGTTAGGGTTTAGCTTAGAGTTAGTGTTAGGGTTGGGTTAGGGGTAGGATTAGGGTTAGGGTTTGGGGAAGGGTTAGGGTCAGAGTTAGGGTTAGGGTTCGGGTTAGAGTTAGGGTTAGGGTTAGTGTTACAGTTAGGGTTTAGAGTTAGGGTTAGTGTTAGGGTTAGCGTTAGGGTTGGGTTAGGGTTAAGATTTAGGGTTAGGTTTAGGGTTAGGTTTAGGATTAGGGGTACGTTTAGGGTTAGGGTTAGGGGTTTGGGTTAGTGTTAGGGTTTGGTTTACAGTTAAGGTTAGGGTTATGGTTACGGTTGGGTTAGGGTTAAGATTTAGGGTTAGGGTTAGTGTTAGTGTTAGGATTTATGGTTATGGTTACGGTTAAGGTTAGGGTTAGTGTTAGGTTTAGGGTTAGGTTTGGGTTAGGGTTACGGTTAAGGATAGGGTTAGGGTTGGGTTAGGTTTAGGATTTATGGTTAGGGCTAGGGTTAGGATTTAGTTTTAGTGTTAGGGTTGCGGTAAGGTTAGGGTTAGATTAGGGTTAGGGTAGGGTTAGGGTTAGGGGTTTGGTTTAGGGTTAGGGTTAGGGTTAATATTTAGAGTTAGTGTTAGGGTAGGTGGTTAGGGTTAGGGGTAGGGGTAGGGTTAGGTTTAGAGTTAGGTTTAGGGTTGTATTAGGGTTAGGGGTTAGGATTAGTGTTAGGGTTAGGGTTAGAGTTAGTGTTAGGTTTGGGTCAGCGTTAGGGGTTAGCGTTAGGGTAAGGTTTAGGGTTAGGGTTATGGTTAGGTTTAGGATAAAGGTTAGGGCTTGTGTTATGGCTTAGAGTTAGTGTTATGTTTAGGGTTAGCATTAGGGTTATGGTTAAGTATAGGGTTTGGATTACGTTTAAGTTCAGTGTTTGTGTTAAGGCAGCTATCATCTTGTAAATGTGGATCTGTATGGCAGTAAGGGTTATGGTTAGGATTAGGGTTAGGGTTAATGTTAGGGTTAGGGTTAGGGGTTGGGTTAGGGTTACGGTTAGGGTTTAGGGTTAGGATTAGAGTTTGAGTTAGTGTTAGGGTTGGGTTAGGGTTAGGGGTTAGGGTTAATGGTATGGTTAGTGTTAGGGTTAGGATTAGGATTAAGATTAGGATTAGGGTTAGGTTTAGGGTTAGGGTTGCTTTAGGGGTAGCTGTTAGGGTTAGCGTTAGGGGTAGGGGTAGGGTTATGTTTAGGTTTGGGGTTAGGGTTAGAGTTATGGTTAGGTTTGTGTTAGGGTTAGGGTTTTGGGTGAGAGTTAGGGTTAAGGTTGGGTTAGGGTTAGGGGCTAGGAATAGGGTTATGGATATGGTTAGAGTTAGGTTTATGGTTGGGATAGGGTAAGGGGTTAGTGTTAGTGTTAGTGTTACAGTCAGGGTTACGGGTAGCGTTATGGTTAGGGTGAGGGTTGGGTTAGGGTTAGGGGTTATGGTTCGGGTTAGCGTTAGGGCTAGATTTAGGGTTTTGGTTAGAGTTAGTGTTAGGGTTCGGTTAGGGTTAGGGGTTATGGTTCGGGTTAGCGTTAGGTCTAGAGTTAGCTTTTTGGTTAGGGTTAGGGTTAGGGTTCGGGTTAGAGTTAGGGTTAGGGTTAGTGTTAGGGTTAGGGTTTAGGGTTAGGGTTAGTATTGGGGTTAGCGTTAGGGTTGAGTTAGGGTTAGGATTTAGTGTTAGGTTTAGGGTTAGGTTTAGGATTGGGGGTACTTTTAGGGTTAGCGTTAGGTGTTTGGGTTAGTGTTAGGGTTACAGTTAAGGTTAGGGTTAGGGTTACAGTTGAGTTAGGGTTAGGATTTAGGGTTAGGGTTAGTGTTAGTGTTAGGATTTAGGGTTATGGTTAGGTTTAAGGTTAGGGTTACGGTTATGGTTAGGGTTGCGTTAGGGTTAGGATTTAGGGTTAGGGTTAGGGTTGGGTTAGTTTTGGGTTAGGGTTAGGATTTAGGGTTAGGGTTAGGGTTAAGATTTAGGGTTAGGTTTGCGGTAAGGTTAGGGTTAGGTTAGTGTTAGCGTTGGGTTAGGGTTAGGATTTAGAGTTAGTGTTATGGTAGGTGGTTAGGTTTAGGGTTAGGGGTAGGGGTAGGGTTAGGTTTTGAGTTAGGTTTAGAGTTGTATTAGGGTTAGGGGTTAGGATTAGAGGTAGGGTTAGGTTTAGAGTTAGTGTTAGAGTGGGTTAGGGTTAGGGGTTAGGGTAGGGTAGGGGTTAGGGTTAGGGTTATGGTTAGGTTAAGGGTTAAGGTTACGGCTTGTATTACGGCTTAGAGTTAGTTTTAGGGTTAGGGTTAGTATTTTGGTTATGGTTAATTATAGGGTTTGGATTACGTTTAAGTTTAGGTTTTGTGTTAAGGCAGCTATCATTTTGTCAATGTGGATCTGTATTGCAGTAAGGGTTATGGTTAGGAGTAGGGTTAGGGTTAATGTTAGGGTTAGGGTTAGGGGATGGGTTAGGTCTACGGTTAGGGTTTAGGGTTAGGATTAGAGTTTTAGTTAGTGTTACGGTTGGGTTAGGGTTAGGGGTTAGGGTTACGGTTAGTGGTATGGTTAGTGTTAGGGTTATGGTTAGGATTAGGGTTAGTGTTATATTTAGGGTTGCTTCAGGGTTAGGTGTTAGGGTTAGGGTTAGAAGTAGGAGTAGTGTTAGTTTTAGGGTTGCGGTTAGGGTTAGGGTTAGAGTTAGGGTTAAGGTTGTGTTAGAGTTAGGGTTTTGGGTTAGAGTTAGGTTAAGGTTGGGTTAGGGTTAGGGGCTAGGATTAGGGTTAGTGTTTGGGTTAGGGTTAGTGTTATAGTTAGGGTTAGGTTTGGGTTAGGCTTAGTGGTTAGGGTTAGTGTTAGGGTTGAGTTAGAGTTAGGTTTAAGGTTGGGTTAAGGATAGGGGTTAGGATTAGGTTTAGGGTTATGGTTAGGGTTATGGGTAGGGTTAGGGTTTGGGTAAGGGTTAGGTTTAAGGATAGGGTTAGGCTTAGGGTTAGATTTAGTCTTTGAGTTGGGATAGGGTTAGGGGTTAGGTTTAGTGTTAGTGTTAGGGATAGAGTTAGGGGTAGGGTTAGGGTAAGGGTTAGGGTTTGGTTAAGCGTTAGGTTTAGGGTTTGGGTTAGGTGTAGGGTTAGAGTTAGCGTTAGGGTTAGGGTTATGGTTAGGTTTAAGGTGAGGTTTAGGTCTTGGGTTAGGGCTTAGAATTAGTGTTAGTGTTAGGATTTGGGTTAGCATTAGGGTTACGTTTAAGGATAGGGTTTTGTTTACGTTTAAGTTTAGGGTTTGTGTTATGGCTGCTATCATCTTGTAAATATGGATCTGTATTGCAGTAAGGGTTATGTTTAGGGTTAGGGTTAATGTTAGGGTTAGGGTTATGGTTTGGGTTAGGTTGAGTGTTAGGGTTTGGGATTATCGTTAGAGTTTGATTTAAGGTTAGGTTTCGGTTAGGGGTTAGGGATAGGGTTAGTGGTAGGGTTAGGGATAGGATTAGGATTAGGGTTAGATTTATGGTTAGTTTTGCTTTAGGGTTAGGTGTTAGGGTTAGGGTTAGGGTTAGGGTTAGGTTTATGGTTAGGGTTAGGGTTGGGGTTATTGTTAGAGTTAGGGTTGAGTAAGTGTTAGGGTTTTGGGTTATAGTTAGGGTTAAGGTTGGGTTAGGGTTAGGGGCTAGGGTTAGGGTTAGTGGTTGGTTTAGGTTTAGGGTTAGTGTTATAGTTAAGGTTAGTTTTGGGTTAGGGTTAGGGTTAGAGTTAGAGTTAGGGTTAAGTTTTGGTTAGGGTTAGGGGCTAGGATTAGGGTTAGGGTTATGGTTAGGGTTAGGGTTAGGCTAAGAGTTAGAGTTAGGGTTATGGTTGGGTTAGGGTTTGGGGCTAGGATTAGTGTTATGGTTATGGTTAGAATTAGGTTTAGGGTTGGGATAGGGTATGGTGTTAGGGTTAGTGTTAGTGTTAGAGTTAGGGTTAGGGGTAGGGTTAGGGTTAGGGTTAGGGTTGGGTTAGGGTTAGGGGTTATGGATCGGGTTAGCGTTAGATCTAGAGTTAGGGTTTAGCTTAGAGTTAGTGTTAGGGTTGGGTTAGGGGTTGGGATTAGGGTTAGGGTTTGGGGAAGGGTTAGGGTCAGAGTTAGGGTTAGGGTTCGGGTTAGAGTTAGGGTTAGGGTTAGTGTTACGGTTAGGGTTTAGAGTTAGGGTTAGTGTTAGGGTTAGCGTTAGGGTTGGGTTAGGGTTAGGATTTAGGGTTAGGTTTAGGGTTAGGTTTAGGATTAGGGGTACGTTTAGGGTTAGGGTTAGGGGTTTGGGTTAGTGTTAGGGTTTGGTTTACAGTTAAGGTTAGGGTTATGGTTACGGTTGGGTTAGGGTTAAGATTTAGGGTTAGGGTTAGTGTTAGGGTTAGGATTTAGGGTTATGGTTACGGTTAAGGTTAGGGTTAGTATTAGGTTTAGGGTTAGGGTTGGGTTAGGGTTACGGTTAAGGATAGGGTTAGGGTTAGGGTTGGGTTAGGTTTACGATTTATGGTTAGGGCTAGGGTTAGGATTTAGGTTTAGTGTTAGGTTTGCGGTAAGGTTAGGGTTAGATTAGGGTTAGGGTAGGGTTAGGGTTAGGGGTTTGGGTTAGGGTTAGGGTTAGGGTTAGGGTTAATATTTAGAGTTAGTGTTAGGGTAGGTGGTTAGGGTTAGGGTTAGGAGTAGGGGTAGGGTTAGGTTTAGAGTTAGGTTTAGGGTTGTATTAGGGTTAGGGGTTAGGATTAGCGTTAGGGTTAGGGTTAGAGTTAGTGTTAGGTTTGGGTCAGCGTTAGGGGTTAGCGTTAGGGTAAGGTTTAGGGTTAGGTTTATGGTTAGGTTTAGGATAAAGGTTAGGGCTTGTGTTATGGCTTAGAGTTAGTGTTATGTTTAGGGTTAGCATTAGGGTTATGGTTAAGTATAGGGTTTGGATTACGTTTAAGTTCAGTGTTTGTGTTAAGGCAGCTATCATCTTGTAAATGTGGATCTGTATGGCAGTAAGGGTTATGGTTAGGATTAGGGTTAGGGTTAATGTTAGGGTTAGGGTTAGGGGTTGGGTTAGGGTTACGGTTAGGGTTTAGGGTTAGGATTAGAGTTTGAGTTAGTGTTAGGGTTGGGTTAGGGTTAGGGGTTAGGGTTAATGGTATGGTTAGTGTTAGGGTTAGGATTAGGATTAAGATTAGGATTAGGGTTAGGTTTAGGGTTAGGGTTGCTTTAGGGGTAGCTGTTAGCGTTAGGGTTAGGGGTTGGGGTAGGGTTATGTTTATGGTTGGGGTTAGGGTTAGAGTTATGTTTAGGTTTGTGTTAGGGTTAGGGTTTTGGGTGAGAGTTAGGGTTAAGGTTGGGTTAGGGTTAGGGGCTAGGGTTAGGGTTAGTGTTTGGGTTAGGGTTAGGGTTAGTGTTCGGGTTTTGGGTGAGAGTTAGGGTTAAGGTTGGGTTAGGGTTAGGGGCTAGGATTAGGGTTGGGGTTATGGTTAGGTTTAGGGGTAGGTTTAGGATTTAGGTAAGTGTTAGGGTTAGGGTAAGGTGTAGTGTTAGGGTTAGGGTTAGAGTTAGGGTTATGGTTGGGGTTAGGCTTATGATTTAGGGTTAGGGTTAGGTTTAGGATTTAGGTAAGTGTTAGGGTTATGGTAAGATGTAGTGTTATGGTTAGGGTTAGAGTTAGGGTTATGGTTGGGGTTAGGCTTATGAGTTAGGGTTAGGGTTAGGGTTAGGTTTAGGGTTGTGTTAGGGTTACGGTTAAGGTTAGGTTTAGGGTTAGGGTTGGATTAGGGTTAGGATTAGGGGTAGTGTTAGGGTTAGGGTTACGGTTGGTCTGTTGGGTTAGGGTTAGGATTAGGGTTACGGTTAAGGTTAGGGTTAGGATTAGGGTTAGGGTTTGGTTAGGGTTAGTGGTTAGGGTTAGTGGTAGGGTTAATTTTAGGGTTATAGTTAGTATTAGGATTAGGGTTAGGGTTAGTGGTAGGGTTAGTGTTAGGATTAGGGTTGGATTAGCGTTAGTGTTAGGTTTGCTTTAGGGTTAGGTGTTAGAGTTAAGGTTAGGGTTAAGCGTAGTGTTAGGCTTAGGGTTACTGTTACAGTTATGGTTAGGGTTAGAGTTACGGTTAAGTTGTGTTAGCGTTAGGGTTTTGGGTTAGAGTTAGGGTTAAGTTTGAGTTAGGGTTAGGGGCTAGGGTTATGGTTATTGTTTGGGTTAGGGTTAGGGTTAGTGTTATAGTTAGGGTTAGGTTTGGGTTAGGGTTATGGGTTAGGGTTAGGTTTAGATTTATGGTTAAGATTTGGATAGGGATAGGGTCTAGGATTAGGTTTAGGGTTATGGTTAGGGTTAGGTGTAGGGTTAGGGTTTGGGTAATGGTTAGGTTATGGTTAGGGGTAGGGGTAGGGTTAGGGTTAGGGTTAGAGTTAGGGTTAGGGGTTATGGTTAGTGTTAGGGTTAGGGTTAGAGTTAGGGTTAAGGTTTTGGTTAGAGTTAGAGTTAAGGTTGTGTTAGGGTTAGGGGTTAGGGTTATGGTTTCGGGAAATGTTAGGGTTAGATTTAGGGTTAGGGTTTGTGTTACAGTTAGGATTAGGGTTAGGGTTAGGGTTAGGTTTAGGGTTAGAGTTAGGGTTAGGGTTTGGGTTAGGTTTAGGTTTAGGTTTAGGGTTAGGGTTAGGGTTTAGGGTTAGGGTTAGGGTTAGTGTTAGAGTTAGGGTTAGGGTTGGGTTAGGGTTAGGATTTAGGGTTGGGGTTAGGGTTAGATTTAGGATTAGAGGTAGGGTTCGGGTTCGGGTTAGGGTTTGGGTTTTGGGTTAAGTTTACAGTTAAGGTTATGGTTAGGGTTAGTGTTGGGTTAGGGTTTGGATTTAGGGTTGGGGTTAATGTTAGGATTTATGGTTAGGGTTAGGGTTACAGTTAAGTTTAGGGTTAGGGTTAGGGTTATAATTAGGGTTAGGTTTGGGTTACGGTTAGGGTTAGATTTAGATTTAGGGTTAAGTTTGGGTTAGTGTTAGGGGCTAGGATTATGGTTAGAATTATTATTAGGGTTACGGTTAGAGTTAGAGTTAGGGTTAAGTTTGGGTTAGGGTTAGGGTTGGGTTAGGGTTTGGATTTAGGGTTAGGGTTGTATTTATTGTTAGGGTTAGAGTTACGGTTAAGGTTAGGGTTAGTATTAGGGTTAGGGTTGGTTTAGGGTTAGCCTTTAGGGTTAGTGTTAGGGTTAGTGTTAGGGGTTAGGGTTAGGGTTACGGGTAGGATTAGGTTTATGTTTAGTGTTAGTGTTAGGGATGGATTAGGGTTAGGTGTTAAGATTAGGGTTAGGGTTAGGCCTATAATTTGTTTTAGGGTTAGGTTTAGAGTTAGGCTTAGGGTTGGGTTAGGGCTATGTGTTAGGGGTTGTGTTAGGGTTAGGAGTAGGGTTAGGGTTAAGTTTAGTGTTAGGGTTTGGGTTAGGTTAGGTGTAGGGGTAGGTTTCGGGGTAGGGTTAGGGGTTAGGGTTAGGGTTTTAGTTAGGGTTATGTTTAGGGGTAAGGGTTAGTGTTAGGGTTAGGGGTTAGGTTTAGGGTAAGGGTTAGGTTTAGGGTTAGGCTTAGGGTTAGGGCTAGGGTTAGGGTTGGTTTTGGTTTATTGGTTAGGGTTAGGGTTAGGGTTATGGTTAAGGATAGGGTTTGGTTAAGGCAGCTATCATCTTTAAATGTGGATCTGTATTGCAGTAAGTGTTATGGTTAGGGTTAGTGTTAGGGTTAGAATTAGAGTTAGTGTTAGCGTTGGGTTAGTGTTAAGAGTTAGGGTTAGAGATAGATTTACCGGTAGGGGTAGGGTTAGGGTTAGGGTTAGAGTTTGAGTTAGGGTTAGGGTTGGGTTCGGGTTAGGGGTTAGGGTTAATGTTAGTCGTAGGGTTAGTGTTAGGGTTAGGGTTAGGATTAGGGTTAGAGTTAGGGTTAGGGGTGCTTTATGGTTAGTTGTTAGGGTTAGGTTTAGGATCACGGGTAGGGTTTGTGTTAGGGTTGGGGTTAGGGTTAAGTTTAGGGTTAAAGTTAGGTTTAGGATTGTGTTAGGCTTAGGGTTAAGGTTAGGTTTAGGGTTAGGGTTAGGTCTTGGGTTAGGGCTTAGAGTTAGTGTTAGATTTAGGGTTAGCATTAGGGTTACGGTTAAGGATAGGGTTTGGTTTACATTTAAGTTTAGGGTTTGTGTTAAGGCAGCTGTCATCTTGTAAATCTGGATCTGTATTGCATAAGGGTTATGGTTACGCTTAGGGTTTAGGGTTAGTATTAGAGTTTGAGTTTGGGTTAGGGTTGGGTTAGGGTTAGGGGTTAGGGATAGGGTTAGTGGTCGTGTTAGTGTTATGGTTTGGGTTAGGATTAGGATTAGGGTTAGGTTTAGGTTTAGGGCTGCTTCAGAGTTAGGTGTTAGGGTTAAGTTTAGGGGTGTTTGAGGGTTAGGGTAGAGTTAGGGTTAGGGTTGTGTTAGGGTTAGGATTTATGGCTAGGGTTACGGTTAGGGTTAGGGTTAAAATAAGGGGTAGGGTTAGGGTTATGGTTATGTTTAGGGGTAGGATTAGGGTTTGGGTAAGGGTTAGGGTTAGGGATAGGGTTAGGCTTAGATTTAGACTTAGGCTTAGGGTTGGGATAGGGTTAGGGGTTAGGTTTAGTGTTAGTGTTAGGGATAGAGTTAGGGGTAGGGTTAGGTTTAGGGTTAGGGTTTGGTTCGGGTTTGGGGTTATGGTTAGGGTTAGGGTTAGAGTTAGAGTTTGTGTTTTGGTTAGAGTTAGTGTTAGGGTTGGGTTAGGTTTAGGTGTTAGGGTTAGGGTTTGGCTAAGTGTTAGGTTTAGGTTTTGGGTTAGATTTAGATTTAGAGTTAGGATTAGGGTTAGGGTTAGGGTTAGCTTTACTGTTAGGGTTAGTGTTAGCATTAGGATTAGGGTTAGGGTTAGGGTTGCTTGAGGGTTAGGTGTTAGGTTTAGGGTTAGGGTTAGTGGTAGGTGTAGGGGTAGGGTTAGGGTTAGGGCAAGTGTTAGTATTCGGGTTAGGGTTAGGTTTAGATTTAGTGTTAGGGGTAGGGTTAGGGTTAGTGTTAGGGTTTGTGTTTTGGTTAGGGGTATGGTTATGGTTAGGGTTGGGTTAGGGTTAGGGGTTAGGGTTAGGGTTACGAGTATGGTGAGGGTTAGTGTTAGGGTTGGGTTAGGTTTAGGTTTAGAGTTAGTTTTAGGGTTTGGGTTAGGGTTTGAGTTAGGCTTAGAGTTGGGTTAGGGATAGGGTTTAGGGTTAGGGTTAGGTATAGGGTTATGTTAGGGTTAGAGTTAGGTTCAGGGGTAAGTTTAGGGTTAGGGATAGTTTTCAGGGTAGGGTTAGGTGTAGGTTTAGTGTTAGGTTTACTGTTAGGGTTAGAGTTAGGGTTAAAATTAAGGGTTAGTGTTAGGGTTAGGGTTACATTTAGAGTTTCTTTTAGGGTTGGGTTAGGGCTAGGAGTTAGGGTTAGGGTAAGGGTTAGGGGTAGGGTTAGGGTTACGGTTAGAGTTTCTTTTAGGTTTGGGTTAGGGATAGGGGTTAGTCTTAGGGTTAGGGTTAGATGTAGGGTTATGTTTAGGATTAGGGTTAGGGTTAGAGTTAGGGTTAGGGTTGTGTTAGGGTTAGGATTTACGGCTAGGGTTACGGTTAGGGTTAGGGTTAAAATAAGGGGTAGGGTTAGGGTTAGGTTAGGGTCAGGGGTGAGGGATAGGGTTAGGTTTAGAGTTCGGGTTAGGGTTGTGTTAGGGTTAGGTGTTAGGGTCAGGGTTAGGTTTAGGGTTGGTTTAGGGTTAGGGATTAGGGTTAGGTTAAGTTTTACGGTTAGGGTAAGTGTTAGGGTCAGATTTAGGATTAGGGTTAAGTGTAGGGTTAGGTTTAGGGTTAGTGTTAGGGTTAGAGTTAGTGTTAAGGTTAGGTTAGGGTTATGGGTTAGGTTGTGGTTTACATTTAGGGTAAGGATAAGGGTTAGGATTAGAGTTAAGGGTAGGCTTAAGTTTAGGGTTAGGGTTAGGATTTGGGATAGGGTTAGGCTTAGGGTAAGGGTATAGGTTTAGGGTTAGGGTTACATTTAAGGTTATTGTTTGGGTTAAGGCAACTATCATCTTGTAAATGTGGATCTGTATTGCAGTAAGTGTTAGGTTTAGGTTTAGAGTTAGAGTTAGGGTTGGGTTAGGGTTAGGGGTTATGGTCAGTGTTCGGGTTAGTGTTAGGCTTAGGGGTAGGGTTACGGTTAGGTTTAGGGTTAGGGTTACGTTTCGGGGTAGTTTTAGGGGTAGGGTTAGGGTTAGGGTTAGAGTTAGGTTTAGGTTTAGGGTTAGGGATAGTTTTAGGGTTGGGTTAGGGTTAGGGTTTATGGTTAGGATTAAAGTTATGTTTAAGGTTAGGGTTTGGGATGAGGCAGCCTTCATCTTGTAAATGTGGATCTGTATTGCAGCAAGGATTAGGGTTAGGGTTAGGATTAGAGTTAGAGTTAAGGTTGTGTTTCGGTTAGGGTTTTGGGTTAGGGTTAGGGTTAGAGTTAGGGTTAGGATTAGGGTTAGGTTAGGGTAATGGATAAGGGTTAGGTTTAGGGTTAGGGTTAGAGTTAGGCTTTGTGTTAGGGGTTAGGTTTAGGTTTAGGGTTAGGGTTAGAGTTAGGGTTAGGTTTAGAGTTAGAGTTAGGCTTAGGGTTGGGTTAGGGTTAGGGGTTAGGGTTTTGGTTAGGGGTGGGGTTTGGGTTAGGGTTAGGATTAGGGTTTGTGTTAGGGTTGGGTTATGGTTAGGTATTAGGGTATAAAGTTAAGGTTAGGGTTATGGTTAAGGTTAGGGTTAGAGTTAGGGTTAGGGTTGGGTTATGGTTAGGGGTGAGGGTTAGGGGTAGAGTTAGGGTTAGTGTTATGGGTAGGGTTAGGGTAAGGTTAGGGTTTGGGTTTTTGTTTAGGGGTAGTGTTAGGGTTAGTGTTGGGTTAGCGTTAGTGGTTAGGGTTACTGATAGGAATAGTGGTAGGGTTAGGGTTAGGGTTAGGGGTAGGGTTAGGGTTAGGGTTAGGGTTAGTTTTAGGTTTAGGGTTAGGATTTGGGTTAGGGTTAGGGGTAGGGGTAGTGGTAGGGTTAGGGTTAGGGGTAGGTTTTGGGTCAGGGTTAGGGTTATGGGTAGGGTAGGGTTAGCGTTAGGTTTTGGGGTAGGATTAGAGTTAGGGTTAGCCTTGCGTTAGTGTTAGGGGTTAGGGTTAGGGTTAGGGTTAGCATTATTTTTAGAGTTAGGGTTATGGTAAGGGTTAGGTTTAGGGTTAGTGGTAGGGTTAGGGTTAATGTTTGGTTAGAGTTAGGGCTAGGGGTAGTGTTAGGGTTAGCCTTAGGGGTAGGGTTAGGTTTTGGGTTAGGAGTAGGGTTAGGGTTAGGGTTAGGTTTAGGGTTAGGGGTAGTGTTTGGCTTAGGGTTAGGGTTAGGGTTGGGTTAGGGTTAGGGGTTATGGTTAGGGTTAGCATTAGGGCTAGAGTTAGGGTTTTGGTTAGAGTTAGTGTTAGGTTTGGGTTAGTGTTAGGGGTTAGGTTTAGGGTTTGTGGAAGGGTTAGGATTAGAGTTAGGGTTAGGGTTTGGGTTAGAGTTAGGTTTAGGGTTAGTGTTAGGGTTAGCGTTAGGGTTGTGTTACGGTTAGGATTTAGGGTTAGGTTTAGGGTTAGGTTTAGGATTAGGGGTACTTTTAGGGTTAGGGTTAGGGGTTTGGGTTACTGTTAGGGTTAGGGTTACAGTTATGGTTAGGGTTACGGTTAGGGTTACGCTTGGGTTAGGGTAAGGATTTAGGGTTAGGGGTAGGATTTAGGGTTAGAGTTAGGGTTACGGTTAACGTTAGGGTTAGTGTTACGTTTAGTGTTAGGGTTGGGTTAGGGTATGGTTAAGGTTAGGGTTAGTGTTAGGGTTGGGTTAGGGTTAGGATTTAGGGTTAGGGTTAGGGTTAGGATTTAGGGTTAGGGTTAGGGTTGCGGTAAGGTTATGGTTGGGTTAGGGTTAGGATTTAGAGTTAGTGTTAGGGTAGGTGGGTAGGGTTAGGGTAGGTGTAGGGTTAGGTTTAGAGTTAGGTTTAGGGTTTTATTAGGGTTAGGGGTTAGGATTAGAGTTAGGGTTAGGGTTAGAGTTAGTGTTAGGGTAAGGGTTAGGGTTAGGGTTATATTTAGGTTTAGGGTTAAGGTTAGGGCTTGTATTATGGCTTAGTGTTAGGGTTAGGGTTAGGGTTAGCATTAGGGTTATGGTTAAGTATAGGGTTTGGATTACGTTTAAGTTTAGGGTTTGTGTTAAGGCAGCTATCATCTTGTAAATGTGGATCTGTATTGCAGTAAGTGTTATGGTTAGGATTGGGGTTAGGGTTAATGTTAGGGTTAGGGTTAGGGGTTGGGTTAGGTTTACGGTTAGGGTTTAGCATTAGGATTAGAGTTTGAGTTAGTGTATGGTTGGGTTAGTGTTAGGGGTTAGGGTTAGGGTTTGTGGTACGGTTAGTGTTAGGGTTAGTGTTAGGATTAGGATTAGGGTTAGGTTTAGAGTTAGGGTTGCTTTAGGGTTAGGTGTTAGGGTTAGGGTTAGGGGTAGGAGTAGAATTAGGTTTAGGGTTGGGGTTAGGGTTAGGGTTAGTGTTAGAGTTAGGGTTAGGGTTGTGTTAGGATTAGGGTTTTGGGTTAGAGTTAGGGTTAAGGTTGGGTTAGGGTTAGGGGCTAGGGTTAGGGTTAGTGTTTGGGTTAGCGTTAGGGTTAGTGTTATAGTTAGGGTTAGGTTTGTGTTAGGGTTAGGGGTTAGGGTTAGGGTTAGTGTTAGATTTAGGTTTAAGGTTGGGTTAGTAATAGGGGCTAGGATTAGGGTTAGGGTTATGGTTATGTTTAGGGGTAGGATTAGGGTTTGGGTAAGGGTTAGGGTTAGGGATAGGGTTAGGCTTAGATTTAGACTTAGGCTTAGGGTTGGGATAGGGTTAGGGGTTAGGTTTAGTGTTAGTGTTAGGGATAGAGTTAGGGGTAGGGTTAGGTTTAGGGTTAGGGTTAGGGTTGGGTTCTCATTTGGGGTTATAGTTAGGGTTAGGGTTAGGGTTAGAGTTAGGGTTTGTGTTTTGGTTAGAGTTAGTGTTAGGGTTGGGTTAGGTTTAGGTGTTAGGGTTAGGGTTTGGGTTAGATTTAGATTTAGGGCTAAGATTAGTGTTAGGGTTTAGGGTTAGTTTTAGTGTTAGGGTTAGTGTTAGGATTAGGATTAGGGTTAGGGTTACATTTAAGGTTATTGTTTGGGTTAAGACAACTATCATCTTGTAAATGTGGATCTGTATTGCAGTAAGTGTTAGGTTTAGGTTTAGAGTTAGAGTTAGGGTTGGGTTAGGGTTAGGGGTTATGGTCAGTGTTCGGGTTAGTGTTAGGCTTAGGGGTAGGGTTATGGTTAGGGTTAGAGTTAGGGTTAAGTTTAGGGTTAGGGTTAGGCTAGGTTTAGGGTTAGATTTAGGGTTAGTGTTGGGTTAGCGTTAGGGGTTAGGTTTAGGGTTACATTTAAGCTTAGGGTTAGGGGTAGGGTTAGAGTTAGGGTTTGTGTTGGGTTAGGGTTATGGCTTAGGTTTAGGGTTTAGGGTTAGGGTTTCATTTAAGCTTAGTGTTAGCGTTAGGGTTAGGGTTAAGGTTAGAGTGAGGGTTTGTGTTGGGTTAGGGTTAGGGGTTAGAGTTAGTGTTAGGGGTAGGGGTAGGGTTAGGGTTAGGGTTAGGGTTGGTTTAGGGTTAGGGTTAGGTTTAGGAGTAGAGGTAGCGTTAGGTTTAGGGTTAGGCTTAGGGTTAGGGTCAGAATTAGGGTTAGGGTTGGGTTAGGGTTAGGGGTTAGGGTTAGGGTTAGTTTTATGGTTACATTTAAGCTTAGGATTAGCTGAAGGGTTAGGGTTAGGTTTTGGGGTAGGGTTAGCTTTAGGGTTAGGGGTAGGGGTAGGGTTAGGGTTCGGTTTAGGTTTAGGGGTAGGGTGAGGGTTAGGGTTAGTGTTCGGGTTAGGGGTAGGGTTAGGCTTAGGGTTAGGGTTAGGTTTCGAGTTAGAGTTAGGGTTAGGGTTAGCGTTAGGGTTTCATTTAAGCTTAGGATTAGAGGAAGGGTTAGGGTTAGGGTTAGCGGTAGGGTTAGGTTTAGGGTTAGGGTTAGGGGTAGGGTTAGGTTTCGGTTTAGGGTTAGTGGTAGGGTTAGGGTTAGGGTTAGTGTTCGGGTTAGGGGTATGGTTATGCTTATGGTTAGGGTTAGTGTTCGATTTAGAGTTACGGTTACGGTTAGGGTTAGGGTTAGTGCTAGTGTTAGCGTTATAGTTAGAGTTAGGGTTAGGGTTAGGCTTGGGTTATGGTTAGGTGTTAGGTTTAGGGTTAGGGTTAGGTTTAGGGGTAGCGTTATGGTTTGGTTTATGGTTAGGGTTACAGTTAAGGTTAGGGTTTGGGTTCAGGCAGCTATCATCTTGTAAATGTTGATCTGTATAGCAGTAGGGCCTGTGAGGAATGTAATCAATGACAGAAAACGTCCTCCTGTTAGATTTATTCTCGGCTTGATTCATCCTTGTGACACTTCGGAAATTACAAGTGATATTTCAGAGCGGTTGTTACTAGGTTCACCATAATTGCCCCAATTGAACAATATTTATTGAAGTACTTTGCCAAATTTGTTCAAAAGTTTTCCAAATATATGGCTCATGTTTTAGAGTACATTATGTAAAATCTGGACATGCAGATTATGATTTTATTACTATTTTATTACTTATTAGGTTGTTCATATTAATTTATTCTTTATGATTATGTGTATCTTGGACTACATTAATGCATTTCTGACTGTACCATCCCTGCATCTCTGCTGTACCGATCATGACTGTTTTTATAATGTATTCCTGGATTCGGTGTGCCATCATTTTATTGAGTATTTTTGCATTCATGTTCATTACTGAGATTAGTTTTTAAATCTCTTTCTTGGTTGAGTCTTTTTGTTTTCTCATCAATACTCAATACTGCATACTGATAAAAAGAGTTCTGGCAATGTTCCTTCTGTTTATATTATGTGCAACACTTAGGAGTCTAGGAATTTCTGATGGAATTCTTCATTAAAACTATATGGCCCAGGGATATTATGTTTGCTTTTGATGAGAGCTTATATTTCCTTTAGGAGTATATACATGCTCACCTAAGCTTTATGTAATTTATTTAATTGCTACCTAGCCAGAAAATTGTCCTTTTCATTTGTTTCACAATTTTGTGGAGTACAGGTTTCTGTTGTAAGATCTAAGGATTCTGTGGATTTCCTTAATATCTGTTGTCCCCTTTTCATTTCTGATTGTTAGTGGATGTTTCTTGTCTTTTTGATTAGTTTGCATAAGGGTTTGTCTATCTTTATTTTCACAAAAACCTGCTCCTTGTCTCATTGATTCTTTGCATTTTTTGTTTCTATATAAAGTATTTCAGCCCTCAATTTGATTATTTTCTGTTTTCTGCTCCTGGTCATGTCTGCTTTTTTTTGTTCTAGAGTATTCACATATGTTAAGTCACTAGTGTGAGCTTTCTGTTTGAGCTAGAAGTTTCCTCTTAGCACTACTGTCATATTGTTCATAGGTTTGGGTATAATGTGCCTTCATTTTTGTTAACCCTACTTTCTAAAACTTTTTATTTTATTTTCGTGGATCCAAGGGTGGCTAAGTAGTTTCCTGTTCAATTTCCATTCTTTTGTATGATTTCTGAGAGTGCTCTGGCTGTATCATTTCTGAGAGTGCAGCACCTACTTCAATACAGATCCACATTTAAAAGATGATAGCTGCCTTAGCACAAACCCTAAACTTATCCATAACCCTAACCCTAATCCTAACCCTAACCCCTAAATCTAACCCTAACTTTAACCCTAACCCTAACTCTAACCTGAACCCTAACGATAACCCTAACCCTAAACCTAACCCTACCTCTAATCCTATCCCTAACCCTACCACTAACTCTAACCCTAACCCCTAACCCTAACCCAACCCTAACCCTCACTCGAACACTAACCCTAAACCTAACAATAAACCTAACCATAACCCTAATACTAACCCTAAGCTGAAATGTAACCCGAACCGTAACCCTAACCCTAAACCTAACCCTACCCCTAACCCTAACCACAAACCCAAAACCAACCCTAACCCTCACTCTAACCCTAACCCTAAACCTAACACAAACCCTAAACCTACCCAGACCCTAAGCTTAAATGTAAACCTAACCCTAACCCTAACCCTAACCCAAACCCTAACCCTAACCCTAAACCTAACCCTAAACCTAACCAAACAACTAACCGTAACCATAACCCTAACCCCTAACCCTAACCCAACCCTAACGCTCACTGTAACCCTAATCGCAACACTAACACAAACCCTAAACCTACCCCGAACCCTAAACTTAAATGTAATCCTAACCCTAACACTTAACCCTACCCTAACCCTAACCCTAAACCTGACCCTACCCTAACACTAACACTAAATCCTAACCCTAACCCAAACCTAACCCTCACTCTAAACCTAAACCTAACCCTAAACCAAACCCTAACTTTAAGCTTAAATGTAACCCTAACCCTAACACTAAACCTAACCCCTAACCCTAACCCCAACCTAACCCTAACTCTAACCTTAGCCCTAAGCCTAACCCTAACCCTAACCCTACCCCTAACACTACCCCTAACCCTAACCCTACGCCTAACCCTAACCCTAAACCTAACCCTAAACTTAACCCTACAACTAAGCTTAACACTAACACTAACCCTAATTCTAATTCCTAACCCTAACCCTAACCATAACTCTAAACCGAACCATAAACCTAACAATAACCCTACCCCGAACCCTTTACCTAATCCTAACACTAACCCTAACCCTAACTCTAACTCAAAGCCTAAACCTAAACCTAACCCTACCCCGAAGACTAAACCTAACCCTACACCTAACCCCTAACCCTAACAAAAACTTAACGCTAACTCTAAACCTAACCCTAACCCTAACCCTAACCTTACGCCTAGCACTAACTATAAATGTAACCCTAACCCTAACCCTAAAACTAACCCTACCCCTAACCCTAAGCTTAAATGTAACCATAACACTAACCCTAACCTTAACACAACCATAACCCTAATCCTAAGCTTAAATGTAACACTAACACTAACCCTAAGCCTACCCCTAACCCGAAGCTTAAATGTAACCCTAATCCTAACCCTAACCTTAACCCTAACTCTAACCCTAAACATAACCCTAACACTAACACTAACCCTAACCTTAACCCTAACTCTAACCCTAAAGATAACCCTAACCCTAACCTTAACCCCTAACACTAACCCTAACCCTAACACAAACCCAACCCAAACCCCAACCCTAACCCTAACCCTAACCCTAAGTCTAAACCTAACCCTAAGCCCAACCCTAGCCCAAACCGTAAACCTACCCCTACCCCTACCCCTACCCGTAACCCTAAGCCTCAGCCTAACCCTACCATTAACCCTAATCCTAACCCTAACCCTAAACTTAAGCCTACCCCTAACATTAACCCTAACTGTAACCCAAACTCTAACCCAAACCCTAACCCTAAACCGAACCCTAAATCTAACTCTAACCCTACCCCTAACACTTAATCTAACCCTAACCCTACCCCTACACCTAATTCTAACTCTAAATCTAACTATATCCCTAACCCTAACCGTACCCCGAAGACGAAACCTAACCCTAACCCTAACCCCTAACCATAACCCAACCTTAACCCTAACCCTAAGCCTAAACCTAACCCTACTCCTAACACTAAGCTTAAATGTAAACCTAACACTAACCCTAACCCTACCACAAACCTAACCCTAACCCTAAACTTAAACGTAACCCTAACCCTAACCCTTACCCTAACCCTAAGCCTACCCCGACCCCTAAGCTTAAATGTAACACTAACCCTAACCTCAAAGTTAACCCTAACAATAACCCTAAACCTAACCCTAATCCCTGACACTAACCCAACCATAACCCTCACTCTAACGCAAATTCTAACCCTAACCCTAACGTTAATCATAACCCTAACACCTAACCCTAACCCAACTTTATACCTAACCCAAACCCTAACCCTAAACCTAAACATAACCCGACCCCTAAGACTAAACGTAATCCTAACCCTAAACCCTAACCCTAACCCAACCCTAACCCTAACCCTACCCCTACCCCTAACCCTAAGCTTAAATGTAAACCTAAGCCTAACACTAACCCTACCCTAACACGAAGTTTAAATATAACCCTAACCTTAACCCTAACTCTAACCCTAAATGTAGCCCAACCCTAACCCTAACCCTAACCCTAACCCTAAGCCTAACCCAACCCTAACCCTAACCCTACTCCTAACCCTACCCCTAACCCTAAACTTAACCTTAAACCTAACCCCTAAACCTAACCCAAACCTATCGCTAACCCTAATCCTAAAAATACCCCTAACCCTAAGCATAACCCTAACCCTAACCCTAAGCCTAAACCTAACCCTACCTCTAAGACTAAACCTAACCCTAACCCTAAACCCTAACTTTAACCCAACCCTGACCATAACCCTAACCCTAACCCTAACCCTACTTCTAACCCTTAGCTTAAATGTAACCCTAACCCTAACCCTAAGCTTTAATGTAACCCTTACCCTAACCCTAACCCTAACCCTAACTCTATCCCTAAACCTAAACCTAACCTTAACCCTAAACCTACCACTAACAATTAGCTTAAATGCAATGCTAAGCCTAAGCCTAAACCTAACACTACCGCTAACCATCAGCTTTAATGTAACCCTAACGCTAACCCTAACCCTATCCCTAAAAATAACCTAAACCTAAACCTAACCTTAAATGTAACCCTAACCCTAACTCTAACTCTAACCCTAAACCTAACCCTAACGATAACCCCTAACCCTAACCCAAACCTAACCATAACTCTAACCCTAATCCTAACCCTAACTCTAAACCTTACCCTACCCCTAAACCTAACCCTCAGCTTAAATGTAACCCTAACCGTAACCCTAACCCTAAGCCTAAGCCGAAACCTAACCCTAACCCTAATCATACCACGAACCCTAACCATAACCATAACTCTAACATTAACCCTAACGCTAACTCTATCCCAAACCTAACCCTAACCTTACCCCTACCCCTAAACCTTACCCTAACACTAACCCTAAACCTACCCCTAACTCTAACCCTAACCCGAACCCTAACCCTAACCCTAAACCTAAACATACCCCTAAGACTAAACCTAACCCTAAACCCTTCCTGTAACCCAATCCTAAACCTATCTCTAACCCTAACTCTAACCCTAACCCTACTCCTAACCCTAAGCTTAAATGTAACCCTAACCCTAACCCTAAGTCTAACCCTTGCCCTAACCCTAACCCCTAATCCTAACCCAACCCTAACATTAACCCAAAGCTTAAGTGTAACAATGACACTAATCTTAACCCTTACCTAAACCTAAGGTTAAAGGTAACACTAACACTAATCCTAAATCTAACCCTAACCCTAAACCTAACCATAACCCTAAGACTAAACCTAACCCTAAACCCTTACTGTAATCCAACCCTAACCAGACTCTAACACTAAATCTATCCCTAACGCTAACACTAACCCCTAACCCTAACCCAACCCAAACCCTTACACTAACCCTAACAATATGTCTAATCCTAACCCTAACCCTAACATTAATCACTAACCCTAAGCCAACCCTAACCCTAACAATAATCATAACCCTAAACCTAAACCTAACCCTACCCCTAAGACTAAACCTAACCCTCAAACTAACCTCTAACCCTAACACAACCCTAACCCTATATCTAACCCTAACCCTAATCATAAACTTAACCCTAACCCTAACCCTACCCCTAAGCTTAAAATTAACCCTAACCATAACCCTGCCCCTAAACCTAAGCTTAAATGTAACCCTAACCCTTACCCTAACCCTAACTCTAACACTAACACTAACCCTAACCATAACTCTTAACCTAAACCCAACCCTAACCCTAACCCTAAGCTTAAATGTAACCCTAACCCTAAAGCTAAACCTAACCCTAACCCTACCCCTACCCCTAACCCTAATCCTAACCCTAACCCTAACTCTAACCCTAAACCTAACCCTACCCCTAAGACTAAACCTAACCCTAACCTTTAACCCTAACCCAAACATAAACCTATGTCTAACCCTAACCCTAACCATACCCGTAACCCTAAGCTTAAATGTAACCCTAAACATAACCCTGACACTAAACCTAAGCTATAATGTAACCCTTACCCTAACCCTAAATCTAACCCTAACCCAAAACTAACTCTAACCATAACATTAACCCTAACCATAACCCATAAACCTAACCCAACCCTAACCCTAACTCTAACTATAAACCTAAGCCTAACACTAAACCTAACTCTAACCCTAACCCTAATGCCATCCCTAACCCTAACCCTAACCCTTACCCTAACCCTAACCCTACGCCTAATTCTAACCCAAACTCTAATCCTAAACTTAATAGTACACCTATGTCTAAACCTAACCCTAACCCTTACCCTAACCCAACCCTGAAACTATCTCTAAACCTAACCCTAGCCCTAAATCTACCCCTAACCCTAACCTTAAATGTAATCCTAACCCTAACCCTAAGCTTAAATGTAACCCTAACCTTAACCCTAAATTTGACCCTAACCCTAACCCTAACCCTAAACCTAACCCTAACCCTAAGCATAAATGTAACCCTAACCTTAACCCTACCACTAACCCTAAGCTTAAAAGTAACACTAACCATAACCCTAACCCTCAATCTAACCCTAACCCTTAACCCTAACCCTAACCAAAAACCCTAACCCTAACACAACCCTAACCCTAACTCTAACCCTAACACTAAGACTAATATTAACCCTAATCCTAACTCTACACCTACCCCTAACCCTACCCCTAAACCTAACCTTAAACCTAACCAAAACCCCTAACCCTAACCCAAACCTAAACCTCAATCGAAACCTAATCCTAACCCTAACCCAAACCATAAGTCTAACCCTAATCCTACCCCTAAACCTCAGCTGAAATGTAACCCTAACCCTAACCCTAACCCTACCCCTAAACCTTATGCTAACACTAACCCTAACCCTACCCCTAAACCTAACCCTTACACTAACCCAACCCTAACCCTAAAGCTTACTCTAACCCTAACCCTAAACCTAACCATACCCCTAATACTAAACCTAACCCTAACCCTAAGCCCTAACCCTAACACAACCCTAACAATAAACCTAACCATAACCCAAGCCCCAAGCTTAAATGTAAGCCTAACCCAAACCCTAACCAAAAACCTTAACCCTAACACAACACTAACCCTAACACTAAGACTAATATTAACCCTAATCCTAACTCTACCCCTACCCCTACCCCTACCCCTACACATAAAACTAACCTTAACCCTAAACCTAACCCCTAAACGTTACCCAACCCTATCCCTAACCCTAAACCTAACCCTACCCCTAAACCTAACCCTAACCCTAACTCTAACCCCTAACACTAACCCAGCCCTAACCATAAACCTAACCCTAACACTAAACCTAACCCTAACCCTTAGACTAAACCAAACCCTAACCCTAACCCCTATTCCTCACCCAACCCTAACACTAAACCCAAGCTTAAATGTACCCCTAACCCTAAACTTAAACCTAACCCGAACCCTACCCCTAACCCTAAGCTTAAATGTAACCCTAAACCTAACCCTAACTCTAACCCTAAACCTAACCATAACAATAACCGCTAACCCTAACCCTCACTCTATCCCTAATCCTAACCATAACCCTAACCCTACACCTAACACTACCCCTAACCCTCAGCTTAAATGTAACCCAACCCCTAACCCTAACAACTAACCCTAACCCAACCATAACTCTAACTCTATCCATAACCCTAAGCCTCAGCATAAGCCTAACCCTATCCCTAACCCTAAACCTAATTGTAACCCTACCCGAACCCTAACCCTGATCCTAACTCTAACCCTAACCCTAAATCCATCCCGAACCATAACCCTAACACTAACACAACACCTACCCCTAAAACTTACCCTAACACTAACCCTAACCCTACCCCTAACTCTAACCCTAACCCTAACCCTAAAACTAACCATACCCCTAAGACTAAACCTAACCCTAACCCCTAACTGTAACCCAACCATAAACCTATCTCTAACCCTAACTCTAACCCTAACCCTAACCCAACCGTAACCCAAATCTAAAATGTAACCCTAACAATAATCCTAACCCGACCCCTAACCCTAAGCTTAAATGTAACCCTAACACTAACCCTAACCCTACCTCTCACCCTAACCCTAACCCAAACCCTAACCCTAACCCTAACATTAACCCCTAATCCTAAGCCAACCCTAAACCTAACCCTAAACCTAACCCTACCCCTAAGACAAAACCTAACCCTAAATCTAACCCCTAACCCTAACCAACCCTATCCATATATCTAACCCTAACACTAACCCTACCTGTACCCCTAACCCTAACCTTAAATGTAACCCTAACCCTAACCCTAACCCTAAATCTTACCCTAACCCTAACCCTAACTCTAACCCTAACCCTAAACCTAACACTAACACTGACCCTAACCCTAAACTTAAATGTAACCCTAACCCTAACAATAAATCTAACCCTAACCCTAACCCGAACCCGAACCCTAACCCTCAGCTTAAATGTAACCCTAACCTTAACCCTAACACCTAACTCTAACCCAACCCTAACCCTAAACCTAACCCTAAACCGAACCCTAAACCTAACCCTAACTCTAACCCTAACCCTAACCCTAACCCTAATTCTGACCCTAACTTTAACTCTAACCCGAAACCTAAACCTAACCTTAACCCTACAACTAATACTTACCCTAACCCTAACCATACCCCTAACTGTAACCTAACCCTAAACCTAAACCTACACCTAACCCTACCCCCAAGAATAATCTAACCCTAACCCCTAACCTTAAACCAACCCTAACCCTATCTCTAACCCTAACACAACCCTAACCATAACCCTAACCCAAACCTAAGCATAACCCTAACCCTAACCCTAACCCTAACTCTAACCCTAACCCTAACTCTAAACCTAAGCCAACCTTAACCCTAACCCTAACCCTAACCGTAACCATAAACCTAACCCTACCCTTAAGACTAAACCTAACCCTAAACCTAACACCTAACCATAACCCAACCATAACCCTATATCTATACTTAACCCTAACCCTAAACACTAACCTAAACCATAACCCTATGCCTACCCCTAAGATTAAATGTAACGCTAACCCTAACATTAAACCTAACCTAACCCTAAGGCTACCCTCACCCTACCCCTGACCCTAAGCTTAAGTGTAAACCTAACCCTAACTCTAACCCTAACCCTAACCCCTAACCATAACCTAACCCTAACCCTAACCCTAAGCTTAAATGTAACCCTAACACTAATGCTAACCGTAACCCTAAACCTACCCCTAAACCTGGGCTTAAATGTAAACCTATCGCTAAAACTAACTCTAATTCTAACCCTACCCCTAACCCATAATCCTAACCCAAGCCTAACCCTACCCCTAACCCTAACCCTAACCTTAACACCTAACCCTAAGCCAACCCTAACCCGATCCCTAACCCTAAACCTAATCCTAAACCTAACCCTACCACTCAGACTAAACCAAACGCTAACCCTAAACTCTAAACCTGACCCAACCCTAACCCTATATCTAACCCTAACCCTTACCCTAACCCTAACCCTACACCTAACCCTAAGCTTAAATGTAATCCTAACCCTAACCCTAACCCTTATCCTAAACCTGAACCTATCCCTAACCCTAAGCTTAAATGTAACCCTAACCCTAAATCTAACCCTAAACCTAAACCTAAACCTAACCCTACCGCTAAGACTAAAACTAACCCTAAGCTTAACCCAACACTAACCCTAAACCCAACCCTAACCATAACCCTAACCAACCTAAGCCTAACCCTAACACTAACTCTAACCCTAACCCTATCCCTAATACTAAACCTAACCCTAACCCTAACCCCTAACGCTAACCCAATCCTAACCCTAAACCTAAAACTAACCCTAAACCTAACCCTAAGACTAAACCTAACCCTAAAACTAATCCCTAATCCTAACCCATCCCTATCCCTAAACCTAAGCTCAAATGGAACCCTAAGCCTAACTCTATCCCTAACTCTAAACCTAACCCCTAACCTTAACTCAACCCAAACCCTCACTCTAACCCTAATCCTAACATTAACGCTAACCTTAACCCAACACCTAACCCTAATCTTAAATGTAACCCTAACCATAACCCTAACCTTAACCCTAACACTAACCCTTACCCCTAACCCTAACCCAACCCAAACCCTCACTCTAACCCTAATCCTAACACTAACCCTAAACCTAACCCTACCCCTAACCCTCATCTTAAATGTAACCCTAACCCTTACCCTAACCCTAAACTTAACCCTAACACTAACCCTAACCTATAACCCTAACCCAACCCTAACCCTAACTCTAACAATAACCCTAAGCCTAAACCTAAACCTAACCCTAACCCTAAACCTAACCCTAACCCTAACACTACCCCTAACACTTACCCTAACCCAAACCCTACCCCTAACGCTAAGCTTAAATGTAACCCTAAACCTAAACCTAACCCTTCCTTTAACCCTAAGCTTAAATGTAACCCTAACCCTAACCCTAATCCTTACCCTAACCCTGAACCTACCCCTAACCCTAAGCTTAAATGTAACCCTAACCCTAAATCTCACCCTAACCCTAACTCCTAACACAAACCCAACACGAACCCTATATCTAACCATAACCCTAACCCTAAACCCTAACACTAACTCTAACCCTACCCCTAAACCTAACCCTATCCCTCAGACTAAACCTAACCCTAACCCTAACCCAACCCTAACCCCAAAACTAACACTAACCCTAACCCTAAACCTAACCCTACCCCTAAGACTAAACCTAACCCTAACCCTAACTCTAACCCTAACCATAACGCTATCCCGAACCCTAACACTAACCCTAACCTTAACCCTTACCCTGACACTAACCCTAACCCTACCCCGAAATCTAAACCTAACCCTAACCCAACCCCTGAGACTAAACCTAACCCGAACCCCTAACCCTAACCAAACCCTAAACTTATCTATAACCCGAAAACTAACCCTAACCCTACCCCTAACCTTAAGCTTAAATGTAATCCGAACCCTAACCCTAACCCTAAACTTAAATGTAACCCAGCCCTAAAACTAAATCGAACACTAACCCTTACCCTTAAGCCTAACCCAACCCTAACCCTTCCCTTAAGCTTAAATGTAACCCGAACCCTAACCCTAACCCTACCCCTAACCCTAACCCTAAACCTATCCCTAATGATAACTGTAATTCTAACCCTAACCCTAAACCTAACCGTAACCCTAACCCGTAACCCTAACCCAAGCCAAACCCTACCCCTACCCCTAACCCTAACCCTAACCTTAATCACTAACCCAAAGGAAACCCAACCCTATTCCTAACCCTAACCGTATTCCTAAACCTAACCCTACCCATAAGACTAAACCTAACGCCAACCCTAACCCCTAAACCTAACCAAACCCTAACCTTTTATCTAACCCTAACCCTTACCCTAAACCTAACCCTAACCCCAAACCTAAGCTTAAATGTAACCCCAACCCTAACCCTAACCCCACCCATAACCCTAAGCTTAAATGAAACCCTAACCCTAACTTTACCCTAAACCTGAACCTACCCCTAACCCTAAGCTTAAATGTAACCCTAAACCTAAATCTAACCCTAACCCTAACCCTAACCCCTAACCCTAACCCAACCCCAAACCTAAACCTAACCCTAACTCTAACCCTGAACCTAACCCTACCCCTAAGACTAAAACTAACCCTAAGCCTAACCCCTAACCCTAACCCAATCCTAACCCTAAACCTATAACTAACCCTAAACCTAACCCTAACACTAAGACTAATCCCTAATCCTAACCCAAACCTATCCCTAACCCTAACCCTAAACCTAACACTACCCCTAAGACTAAACCTAACCTTAACCCTAACCCCTAACACTAACCCAACCCTAACCCTAACCCTAACTATAACCCTAAACCTAATCCTAAGCTTAAATGTAACCCTAACCCTAAAGCTAACCATAAACCTACCCCTAACCCTAAGTTCAAATGTAACCCTAACCCTAACTCTATCCCTAACTCTAACCCTAACACTAACCCTAATCCATAACCATAACCCAACCCTAACCCTAACTCTAAAACTAACCCTAAGCCTAACCCTAAACCTAACCCTAACCATAAACCTCACCATAACCCTAACCCAACCCTAACCCTTACCATATCACTAACCCTAACCCAACCATAACCCTATATCTATACTCAAACCTAACCCTAAACACTAACCCTACCCATAACCCTACGCCTAACCCTAAGCTTAAATGTAACCTTAACCCTTACATTAACCCTAACCCTAACGCTACCCTCACCCAACCCTTAACCCTAAGCTTAAGTGTAACCCTAACCCTAACCCTAACTCTAACCCTAACCCTAACCACTAACACTAACCCTAACCAAAAACCTACACCTAACCCTAAGCTTAAAACTAACCCTAACCCTAACAATAAACCTTAACCTACTCCTAACCCTAAGCTTCAATGTAATGCTAACACTAACCCTAACTTTAAACCTAAGCCTAACCCTAAACCTAACGCTAACGCTAACCATAACCCTAAACCTATACCTCACCCTACCCCTAACACTAAACCTAACCCTAACCACTAACCCTAACCCAAACATAACCCTATCACAAACCCTAACCCTAACCGTAACCCTAACCTTAACACTAAATTAAATGCAACCCTAAACCTAACACTAACCCTAACCCTAACCCCTAACCCTAAGCTTCAATGTGAGGCTAACCCTAACCCTAACTCTAACCCTAAGCCTAACCCTAACCCTAACCCTAACCCTAACCCTAAACGCTAACCCTAACCCAATCCTATCCCTAACCGTAACCCTAACCCTAAACCTAACCCTACCCCTAACCCTAAATTAAATGTAACCCTAACGCTAACTCTAACCCAAATCCTATCCCTTACCCAAAACAAAGCCCTAACAATAACCCAACCCTAAACGTAAACCCTAACCCTAACCCACAATAACCCTAACTCTAACCTTAACCCTACGCCTAAACCTAACCGTGCCCCTTACCCTCAGCTTAAATATAACCCTAACCCTAACCCTAACCCCTAACCCTAACACACCCCTAACACTAACCCTAAGCTTAAATGTAACCCTAACACTAACCCTACCCATAACCCAAAACCTACCTCAAAACCTAAGCTTAACTGTAACCCTAACCCTAACCCTAAACTTAACCCTTAACCTACCCCTAACCCTAAGCTTAAATGTAACCCTAACCCTACCCTAACCCTACCCCTAACCCTAAGCTTAAATGTAACCCTAACCCTAACCCTAATCCTAACTCTAAACCTAACCCTAACCCTAAGCCAACCCTAAACCTAACCCTACCCTAAACCTAAACCTAACCCTAAACCTAAACCTAAACCTACACCCAAGAATAAATATACCCCTAACCCCTAACCCTAACCCAACCCTAACCTTCGCACTAATACTAATCCTGACCCTAACACTAACCCTAACCCTAACCCTACCCATAAACCTCTGCTTAAATGTAACCCTAACCCTAACCATAACCCTAAACATAACCCCTAACCCTAACGCAATCCTAACCCTAACCCTAACGCTAACCCAAACCCTACCCCTAAACCGAACCCTAACCCTAACCCTAAACCGAACCCTAACTCTAACCCGAAACCTAACCCTAACCCTAACTCTAACCCTACCCCCAAATCTAACCCTAACGATAACCCTAAAACTACACCTAACCCTACCCCTAAGACTAAACCTAAACCTAACCCCTAAACTTAACCCAACCCAACCCCTATCTCTAACCCTAATCCTAAGCCTAATACTCCCCCTAACCCTAAGCTTAAATGTAACCCTAACCCTAACCCTAACCCTAAGCCAAGCTTAAATGTAACCCTAACTAACCCTAACCGTCAACATAACCCCTAACCCTAACGCTAACACTCACCCTAACCCTAAACCTAACCGTAACCCAACCATAACCTTAACCCTAAGCTTAAATGTAACCCTAACCTTACCCTAAACCTACACCTAAGCCTAAGCTTAAATGTAACCCTAACCCTAACCCTAACCCTAATCCTAACACTAACCCTAACCCTAAACCTAAGCAAACCCTAACCCTAAACCGAACATTAACCCTAAAGCTAAACCTAACCCTAACCCTAACCCCTAACTCTAACCCAACACTAACCCTAACCATAACCCTAAACCGAACCCTAACCCTAACCCTAACCATAATTCTGACCCTAACTTTAACTCTAACCCGAACCCTAAAACTAACCCTAACCCTAACCCAACAACTAACACTTACCCTAACCCTAATCATACCCCTAACTCTAACACTAACCCTAACCCTAAACCTACACCTAACCCTACCCTTAAGACTAAACCTAAATCTAACCCCTAACCATAAACCAACCCTAACCCTATCTCTAACCCTCACCCAACCCTAACCATAACCTTAACCCAAACCTAAGCCTAACCCTAACCCTAACTCTAACCCTAACCCTAACTCTAACCCTAACCCTAACTCTAACCCTAAGCCAATCTTAACCCTAACCCAAACCGTAACCCTAAACCTAACCCTACCCTTAAGACTAAACCTAACCCTAACCCTAACACCTAACCCTAACCCAACCATAACCCTATATCTATACTTAACCCTAACCCTAAACACTAATCCTAACCATAAACGTATGCCTACCCCTAAGCTTAAATGTAACCCTAACCCTAACCTTAAACCTAACCTAAACCTAAGGCTACCCTCACCCTACCCCTAAAACTAAGCTTAAGTGTAACCCTAACCATAACTCTAACCCTAACCCAAACCCTAACCCCTAACCATAACCCAACCCTAACCCTAACCCTAAGCTTAAATGTAACCCTAACACTAATGCTAACCGTAACCCTAAACCTACCCCTAAACCTGGGCTTAAATGTAAACCTATCATTAAAACTAACTCTAATTCTAACACTAACACTAACCCATAATCCTAACCCAAGCCTAACCCTACCCCTAACCCTAACCCTAACCTTAACCCCTAACCCTAAGCCAAAACTAACCCTATCCCTAACCTAACCCTAAACCTAATCCTAAACCTAACCCTACCCCTCAGACTAAACCAAACGCTAACCCTAACCCCTAAACCTGACCCAACCCTAACCCTATATCTAACCCTAACCCTTACCCTAACCCTACACCTAACCTCAAGCTTAAATGTAACCCTAACCCTAAACCTAACCCTTACCCTAAACCTGAACCTACCACTAACCCTAAGCTTAAATGTAACCCTAACCCTAAATCTAACCCTAAACCTAAACCTAAACCTAACCCTACCGCTAAGACTAAAACTAACCCTAAGCTTAACCCAACACTAACCCTAAACCCAACCCTAACCATAACCCTAACCCAAACCTAAGCCTAACCCTAACCCTAACTCTAACCCTAACCCTATCCCTAATACTAAACCTAACCCTAACCCTAACCCCTAACCCTAACCCAATCCTAACCCTAAACCTAAAACTAACCCTAAACCTAACCCTAAGACTAAACCTAATCCTAAAACTAATCCCTAATCCTAACCCATCCCTATCCCTAAACCTAAGCTCAAATGTAACCCTAAGCCTAACTCTATCCCTAACTCTAACACTAACCCCTAACCCTAACTCAACTCAAACCCTCACTCTAACCCTAATCCTAACATTAACCCTAAACCTAACCCAACCCCTAACCCTCATCTTAAATGTAACCCTAACCATAACCCTAAACTTAATCCTAACACTAACCCTTACACCTAACCCTAACCCAACCCAAACCCTCACTCTAACCATAATCCTAACACTAACCCTAACCCTAACCCTACCCCTAACACTCATCTTAAATGTAACCCTAACCCTAACCCTAACCTTAACCCTAACACTAACCCTAACCTATAACCCTAACCCAACCCTAACCCTAACTCTAACACTAAGCCTAAGCCTAAACCTAAACCTAAACCTAACCCTAAACCTAACCCTAAACCTAACCCTAACCCTAACCCTAACCCTACCCCTAACACTTACCCTAACCCTAACCCTACCCCTAACGCTAAGCTTAAATGTAACCCTAACCCTAAACCTAACCCTACCTTTAACCCTAAGCTTAAATATAACCCTATCCCTAACCCTAATCCTTACCCTAACCCTGAACCTACCCCTAACCCTAAGCTTAAATGTAACCCTAACCCTAAATCTCACCCTAACCCTAACCCCTAACACAAACCCAACCCGAACCCTATATCTAACCGTAAACCTAACCCTAAACCCTAACCCTAACTCTAACTTTATTCCTAAACCTAACCCTACCCCTCAGACTAAACGTAACCCTAACCCTAAACCAACCCTAACCCTGAAACTAACACTAACTTTAACCCTAAACCTACCCCTAAGACTAACCCTAACACTAACCCGAACTCTAACCCTAACCCTAACGCTATCCCGAACCCTAACACTAACCCTAACTTTAACCCTTACCCTGACACTAACCCTAACCATACCCCTAAATCTAAACCTAACCCTAACCCTAACCCAACCCCTGAGACTAAACCTAACCCGAACCCCTAACCCTAACCAAACCCTAAACTTATCTATAACCCGAAAACTAAACCTAACATTAAGCTTAAATGTAATCCGAACCCTAACCCTAAACCTAAGCTTAAATGTAACCCAGCCCTAACACTAAATCGAACCCTAACCCTTACCCTTAAGCCTAACCCAACCCTAACCCTTACCTTAAGCTTAAACGTAACCCGAACCCTAACCCTAACCCTACCCCTATCCCTGGGCTTAAATGTAAACCTATCCCTAATGATAACTCTAATTCTAAGCCTAACCCTAACCCTAACTGTAACCCTAACCCATAACCCTAACCCAAGCCAAACCCTACCCCTACCCCTACCCCTAACCCTAACCTTAACCCCTAACACAAAGGCAACCCTAACCCTATTCCTAACCCTAACCCTATTCCTAAACCTAACCCTAACACTAAGACTAAACCTAACACTAAAACTAAACCTAACACTAAAACTAATCCCTAATCCAAACCCAAACCTATCCCTAACACTAATCCTAACCCTAAACCTAACACTACCCCTAAGACTAAACCTAACCTTAACCCTAACCCCTAACACTAACCCAAACCTAACCCTAACTCTAACTCTAACATTAAACCTAATCCTAAGCTTAAATGTAACCCTAACCCTAAAGCTAACCATAAACCTACCCCTAACCCTAAGTTCAAATGTAACCCTAACCCTAACTCTATCCGTAACTCTCACCCTAACCTTAACCCTAACACTAACCCTAATCCATAACCATAACCCAACCCTAACCCTAACTCTAAAACTAACCCTAAGCCTAACCCTAAACCTAACGCTAACCCTAAACCTCACCATAACCCTAACCCAACCCTAACCCTTGCCATATCACTAACCCTAACCCAACCATAACCCTATATCTATACTCAACCCTAACCCTAACCACTAACCCTAACACAAACCTAACCCTATCTCAAACCCTAACCCTAACCGTAACCCTAACCTTAACCCTAAATTAAGTGTAACCTTAAACCTAACACTAACCCTAACCCTAACCCCTAACCCTAAGCTTCAATGTGAGGCTAACCCTAACCCTAACTCTAAACCTAAGCCTAACCCTAGCCCTAACCCTAACTCTAACTCTACCCTAACCATAAACGCTAACCCTAACCCAATCCTATCCCTAACCCTAACCCAAACCCTAAACCTAACCCTACCCCTAACCCTAAATTAAATGTAACCCTAACCCTAACTCTAACCCTAATCCTAACCCTTACCCAAAACTAAGCCCTAAAAATAACCCAACCCTAACCGTAAACCCTAACCCTAACCCAAAAATAACCCTAACTCTAACATTAACCCTAAGCCAAAACCTAACCCTGCCCCTTACCCTCAGCTTAAATATAACCCTAACCCTAACCCTAACCCCTAACCCTAACACAACCCTAACACTAACCCTAAGCTTAAATGTAAACCTAACACTAACCCTACCCATAACCCAAAACCTACCTCAAAACCTAAGCTTAAATGTAACCCTAACCCTAACCCTAAACTTAACCCTTAACCTACCCCTAACCCTAAGCTTAAATGTAACTCTAACCCTACCCTAACCCTACCCCTAACCCTAAGCTTAAATGTAACCCTAACCCTAACCCTAATCCTAACTCTAAACCTAACCCTAACCCTAACCCTAAGCCATCCCTAAACCTAACCCTAACCCTAAACCTAAACCTAACCCTAAACCTAAACCTACACCCAAGAATAAAAATACCCCTAACCCCTAACCCTAACCCAACCTTAACCCTCACTCTAATACTAATCCTGACCCTAATACTAACCCTAACCCTAACCCTACCCATTAACCTCAGCTTAAATGTAACCCTAACCCTAACCATAACCCTAAACATAACCCCTAACCCTAACCCAACCCTAACCCTAACCCAAACGCTAACCCAAACCCTACCCCTAAACCGAACCCTAACCATAACCCTAACTCAAACCTAACCCTAACTCTAACCCGAACCCTAACCCTAACTCTAACCCTACCCCCAAATCAAACCCTAACGATAACCCTAAAACTACACCTAACCCTACCCCTAAGACTAAACCTAAACCTAAACCCTAAACCTAACCCAACTCTACCCCTATATCTAACCCTAACCCTAAGCCCTAACCCTAAGCCTAATTCTCCCCATAACCCTAAGCTTAAATGTAACCCTAAACCTAACCCTAATCCAAACTTAAATGTAACCGTAACCCTAACCGTCAACATAACCCCTAACCATAACGCTAACACTCACCCTAACCCTAAACCTAACCGTAACCCAACCATAACCCTAACCCTAAGCTTAAATGTAACCCTAACCTTACCCTAAACCTACACCTAAGCCTAAGCTTAAAAGTAATCCTAACCCTAACCCTAACCCTAATCCTAACTCTAACCTAACCCTAAACCTAAGCCAACCCTAACCCTAAACCGAACATTAACCCTAATGCTAAACCTAACCCTAAACCTAACACAACCCCTAAGACTAAAACTACACTAATCCTAACCCCTAACCCGAACCCAACCCTAACCCGAACCCTAACCCTAAAGGTAACCCTAACCCTAAACTTAAACCTAACCCTAAGACAAAACCTAACCCTAAACCCTAACCCTAACACTAACCCTAACCCTGTCCCTTACCCTAAGCTTAAATGTAACCCTAACACTAAACCTAATCCTAAACCAACCCTACCCCTAACCCTAAACTTAAATGTCACCCTAACCCTAACCCTAACTCTAATCCTAACGCTTCACCTTAAACTAATCCTAAGCCTTAACCCTAACCCAACCCTAACACTAACCCCTAACCCTAACCCAACACTAACCCTAACTCTAACCCTAACCATAATTCTAACCCGAACACTAATCCTAAACCTAACCCTACGCCTAACCCTTACACTAACCCTAACCCTACCCCTAAATCTAACCCTAACCCTAACCCTAAACCGACACCTAACCCTACCCCTAAGACTAAACCTAACCCTAACCCCTAACCCTAAGCCAAAATTAACCCTATCTCTAACCCTAACCCTAACACTAACCCTAAACCTTACCCTAACCATACCCCCAACACTAAGCTTAAATGTAACCCTAAACCTAACCCTAACACTAACCCAAACCTAAAATGTAACCCAAAACCTAACCCTAACCCTAAGCTTAACCCCTAACCCTAACCCAACCCTAAACCTAACCCTAAGCTAAAATGTAAACCTAACCCTAACCCTAACACTAATGAAATGTAATGAAACCCTAACCACTAAATGAAATGAAACCCTAACACTAACCTTCACCATAAGCCTAAACCTAACCCTAACCCCGCCCTAACCCTAACCCTGAGCATAAATGTAAGCCTAACCCTACCCTAACCCTCCCCCTAACCCTAAGCTTAAATGTAAACTTAACCCTAACCCTAATCCTAACTCTAAACCTAACCGTAAACCTAAGCCAACCCTAACCCTAAACCGAACCCTAACCCTAAAGCTAACCCTAACCCTAAACCTAACTCTACCACTAAGATTAAACCTAACCCTAAGCCCTGACCCTAACCCAATCCTAAGCCTATCTCTAACCCTAACCCTAACCCTAAACCTAACCATAACCCTACCCCTAACCCTAAGCTTAAATGAAACCCTAACCCAAAAGCTAACCCTAACCCTAACTCTAACCCTAACCCTAAGCTTAACCCCTAAGCCTAACCCAACCTAACCCCAACTCTAAGCTTCAATGTAAACCTAACACTAACACTACCCCTAACCCTAAGCTTAAATGTAACCATAACCCTAAACTTAACCCTAACTCTAACCCTAAGCCTAACCCTAATCCTGACCCTAACCTCTAACACTAACCCAACCCTAATCTAACCCTAACCCTAACCCATAACCCTAAGCCAAACCTAACCCTAACCCTTACCCTAACCCTAACCCTACACCTAACCCTACCCCTAAGACGAATCCTACATAACCCTAACCCGTAACCCAACCCTAACCCTATATCTAACCCTAACCCTAAACCAAAGTCTATCCCTAAAGCTAACCCAAACCCTAAACCTAACCCTACCCCTAGGACTAAACCTAACCCGAAACCCTAAACCTAACCCAAACCTAAACCTATATCTAACCCTAAACCTAAACACTAACCCTAACCCTACCCCTTACCCTAAGCTTAAATGTAACCCAAACCCTAACTGTAAACCTAACCCTAACATTTACACTAGCCCTAAGCCTCAACCCTAACCCAACCCTAGCACTAACCCCCAACCCTAACACAACACTAACCCTAACTCTAACCCTAACCCTAATCCTAAATGTAACCCTAACCCTAAACCTAAACCTAACTCTAACCCTAACCCTAAGCCCTAACCCTAAGCCTACCCTAACCCTAACCCTAACCCTAACCCTAAGCTTAAATGTAACCCTAACCCTATATCTAACCCTAACCCTAAACCCTAACCCTAAACCTAACCATAACCCTACCCCTAACCCTAAGCTTCAATGTAACCCTAACACTAAACCTACCCCTTACCCTAAGCTTAAATGTAACGCTAACCCTAACCCTAACTCTAACACTAAGCCTAACCCTAACCCTAACCCTAAGCTTAAATGTAACCCCAAGCCTAATCTTAACCGTAACTCTAACGCTAACCCTAACCCCTAACCCCAACCCAAACCTAAAACTAACCCTAACCTGAATTCTAACCCTAACCCTAACTCTAACCATAACCCTAACCTTAACCCTAACCCATAACCCTAAGCCAACCCTAACCCTAATCCTAACCCTAACCATAACCCTAAATATAATTCTACACCTAAGACTAATCCTAAGCTAACACTAACCCCTAACCCTAAGCCAAACCTAACCCTATATCTAACACTAATCCTAACCCTGAACCCTAACCCTAACCCTACCCGTAACCCTAAGCTCAGATGTAACCCTAACCCTAACCCTAACCCTAAACCTAACAATACCCTTTACCCTAAACTTAAATGTAACCCTAACTCTAACCATAACTCTAACCCTAACCCTAACCCTAACCCTTACCCTAACCCTAAGCCCTACCCTAAGCCTAACCCAACCCTAACCCTAACCCCTAACCCTAACCCATCACTAACCCTAACTCTAACAATAACCCTAAGCCTAACCCAAACACTAACCCTAACCCTCAGCCTAAATGTAACCATAACCCTAACCATAGCCAAAGCCATAACCCCTATCCCTAACCCAACCCTAACCCTAACCCTAAACCTAACCCAAACCCTAATCCTAACCCTAACCCTAACCCTGACTCTAACCCTAACCCTAACTCTAGCCCGAACACTAACCCTAACCCTACACCTATCCTTTATCCTAAACCTAAGTCTAAACCAAACCCTACCCCTAACCCTCAGTTTAAATGTAACCCTAACCCTAAACCTACACCTAACACTACCCCTAAGACTAAACCTTACCTTAACCCTAGGCTTAAATGTAACCCTAAGCCTAACCCTAACCCTAACCCTAACCACTAACCCTAACCCAACCCTAAACTTAACTCTAAGCTGAAATATAACAGAACCCTAATCCTAATCCTTACCCTACACCTAACCCTAAGCTTAAATGTAACCCTAACCCTAACCCTAAACCTAACTAAACCATAACCCTGACCCTAACTCCTAAACCCTAACCCTAAACCTAACTAAACCATAACCCTGACCCTAACCCCTAAGCCTAACCTAACCCTAACCCTAACCCAAACCCTAACCCTAACCCTAAGCTTAAATATAACCCTAACTCTAACACTAACGCTAACCCTCACACTAACTCTAATACTAACCAAACCCTAACTTTAACCCTAAGGTTAAATGTAACCCTAGCCCTACCCTAACCCTACAACTAACCTTAAGCTTAAATGTAACCCTAACCCTAAACCTAATCCTAACTCTAACCCTAAACCTAACCCAACCCTAACACTAAAGCTAACCCTAACACTAAAACTAAACCTACGCCTAAGACTAAACCTAACCATAACCCCTATCACTAACCCAACCCTAAGCCTATCTCTAACCCTAACCCTAACCCTAACCCTAACACTAACACTAACCCTAACACAAATCCTAACCCCTAACCCTAACGCTAAACCTCACCCTAACCCTAAACCTAATCTTAACCCAACCCTAACCCTAACCCTAAGATTAAATGTAACCCTAACCCTAACACTAATCATAACCCTAATCCTAACAATAACCCTAAGCCAACCCTAACCCCTAACCCTAACCCAACCCTAAGCCTATCTCTAAGCCTAACTTAACCCTAACTCTAACCCTAACCCTAAGCCTAACCCTTAACCCTAACCCAAACCTAACCCTAACCCTAACTCTGACCCTAACCATAACCCTAACCATAACAAATAACCCTAAGCCAACCCTAACCCTAACCCGAACCCTAATCCTAACCCTAAACCTAACCCTAACACTAAACCTACCCTAACACTAACACCTAACCCTAACCTAACCGTAACCCTATATCTAACCCTAACCCTAAAACCTAACCCAAAAACTCACCCTAACCCTACCCCTAAACCTAAGCTTAAATGTAAGGCTAACCCTAACCCTAACCCTACCACTAATGCTAATCTGAAATGTAACCCTAACCCTAACCCTAAATCTAACACTTACCCTAACTCTAAGACCTAACCCTAACCCAACCCTAAACCTAACCCTAACCTGTAACCCTAACCCAACCCTAAATCTAACCCTAACCCTAAGCCTAACCCTAACCGTAACCCTAAACCTCAGCTTAAATTTAACCCTAACCCTGATTCTAACCATAACCCTAACTCTAACCCAACGCTATCCCTAACCCGAACCCTAACCCTAAGCCTAAACCAAACCCTAACCCTAACCCTAATCCTAGCCCTAACTATAACCCTAACTTTAACTCTAACTCGAACTCTAACCCTAACCCTACAACTAACACTTGCCCTAACCCTAACCCTACCCCTAACTCTAACCCTAACCCTAACCCTAAACCTACACCTAACTCTACCCCTAAGAGTAAGCCTAACCCTACCACCTAAACCAAAACCAATCCTAACCCTATCTCTAACCATAACCCAACCGTAACCATAAGCCTAACCCAAGTCTAAGCCTAACCCTAATCCTAACTCTAACCCAAACACTAACTCTAACACTAACCCTAACCCATAACCCTAAGCCAACCTTAACCCTAACCCTAACCCTAACCCTAACCCTACTCCTAAGACTAAACCTAAACCTAACCCTAACACCTAACCCTAACCCAACCATAACCCTATATCTATACTTAACCCTAACCCTAAAGACTAAACCTAACCATAACCCTATGCTTAACCCTAAGCTTAAATGTAACCCTAACTCTAACCCTAACCCTAACCCCTAACCCTAACCCTAACCCCTAACCATAACCCAACCCTAACCCTAATTCTAAGCTTAAATATAACCCTAACCCTAACCCAAACCCTTAAACTACACCTAACCCTAAGCTTCAATGTAACGCTAACCCTAACCCTAACTCTAACCCTAAGCCTAACCCTAACCCTAAACCTAACTCTAACACTAACCCTAACCCTAACCCTAACCACTAACCCTAACCCAATCCTAACCCTAACCCTAACGCTAACCCTAAGGTTAAATGTAACACTAACCCTAACCCTAACGCTAACCCTAACCCTAAACCTAAACCTAACCCAAACCTAACCCTAAACCGAACGCTAAACCTAAACCTAACCCTACCCCTAACTATAACCTTAACCATAACCCTAAATCTACACCTAACCCTACCCCTATGTCTGAACCTAACCCTAACACCTAACCCTAACCAAACCCTAAGCCTACCTCTAACCCTCAACCTAACCATCACCATAACCCTACCCCTAACCATAAGCTTAAATGTAACCCTAACGGTAACCCTAACCGTAACCCTAACTCTAACCCTAACCATAACTTTAACCCCTAAACCTAACCCAATCCTAACCCCAACCCTAAGCTTCAAAGTAACTCTAACACTAACCCTACTTCTAACCCTAAGCTTAAATGTACCCCTTACCCTAACCTAAACCATAAACCTAACCCTAACCCTAACACTAACCTTAACCCTAACTCTAACCATAACCCTAACTCTAACCCTAACCCTAAACCTAACCCTACACCTAACCCTAAGCTTAAATGTAACCCAGCCCTAACCCTAAATAGAACCCTAACCCAAATCTAACCCTTAACCATAACCCAACCCTAACCCTAATCCTAAGCTTAAATGTAACCCGAACCCTAACCCTAACCCTAACCCTAACCCTAAACCTGGGCTTAAATGTAAACCTATAACCTAACCCTAACTCTAATTCTAACCCTAACCCTACCCGTAACCCTAACCCATAACCCTAACCCAAGCCTAACCCTACCCCTAACACTAACCCTAACCTTAACCCCTAACCCTAAGCCAAACCTAACCCTATTCCTAACCCTAACCGTAACTCTAATCCTAAACCTAACCCTACCCCTAAGACTAAACCTAACGCTAACCCTAACCCATAAACCTGACCCAACACTAACCCTATATCTAACCCTAACCCTTACCCTAACCCTATCCCTACCCCTTACCCTAAGCTTAAATGTAACCCTAACCCTAAGCCTAACCCTTACCCTGAATCTGAACCTACCCCTAACCCTAAGCTTAAATAAAACCCTAACCCTAAATCTAACTTTAACCCTAAACCTAAACCTAACCCTACCCCTAAAACTAAAACTAACCCTAAGCCTACCAAACACTAACCCTAAACCAAACCCTAACCTTTAACCTAACCCTACATATAATACTAAACCTAACACTAACCCTAACACCTAACCCTAACCCAATCCTAACCCTAAACCTAAAACTAACCCTAAACCTAACCCTAAGACTAAACCTAACCATAAAACTAATCCCTAATCCTAACCCATTCCTATCCCTAACCCAAAGCTCAAATGTAACCCTAACCCTAACTCTATCCATAACTCTAACCCTAAACCCTAACCCTAACCCAACCCAAACCCTCACTGTAACCCTAATCCTAACATTAACCCTAACCATATCCCTAACCCTACCCCTCACCCTCATCTTAAATGTAACCCTAACCCTAAACCTAAACTTAACCCTAACACTAACCCTAACCCCTAACCCTAACCCAACCCAAACCCTCACTCTAACACTAATCCTATCACTAACCCTAACCCTACCCCTAACCCTCATCTTAAATGTAAGCCTAACCCTAACCCTAACCCTAACCTTAAAACTAACACTAACCCTAACCCATAACCCTAACCCAACCATAACCCTAACTCTAAAACTAACCCTAAGACTAAACCTAAACCTAACCCTAACCCTAAACCTAACCCTAATCCTAACCCTACCCCAAACCCTTACCCTAACCCTAACCCTACCCCTAAGCTTAAATGTAACCCTAACCCTACCCCTAAGCTTAAATGTAACCCTAACCCTAACCGTAACCCTTTAACCCTAAGCTTAAATGCAACCCTAACCCTAACCCTAATCCTTACCCTAACCCTGAATGTACCCCTAACCCTAAGTTTAAATGTAACCCTAACCCTAAATCTCACCCTAACCCCTAACACAAACCTAACCCTAACCCTAACTCTAACCCTAACCCTAAACCTAACCCTACCCCTAAGACTAAACATAACCATAACCCTAACCCAACCCTAACCCGAAAACTAACCCTAACAATAACCCTAACCCTATGCCTAAGACTAAAACTAACCCTAACCCTAACCCCTAACCCTTACCCAATCCTAACCCTAAACCTAACCCTAAACCTAAACCTATCCCTACCTTTAAGACTAAAGCTAACCCTAAAACTAACACCTAATCATAACCCAACCCTAACCCTAAACCTAAACCTAACCCTACACCTAAGACTAAACCTAAACCTAACCCTAACCCCTAACACTAACCCAAACCTAACCGTAAACCTAACCCTAACGCTAACCCTAACCCTAACCCTAACAATACCCCTAACCCTAATCTTTAATGTAACAATTACCCTAACCCTAACTCTAACCCTAAGCCTAACCCTAACCATAACCCCTAACCCTAAACCAAGCTTAACCCTCACTCTAACCCTAATCCTAACCCTAACACAAATCTAAATCGAACCCTAACCCTACCCCTAACCCTCATCTTAAATGTAACCCTAACCCTAACCCTACCCCTCCCCTTACCCTAACACTAACCCTCCCCCTAACCCTAACTCTCACCCAACACTAACCCTAACCCAACCCTAACCATCACTCTAACCCTAATCCTAACCTTAACCCTAACCCTACCTCTAACCCTTAACCTCAGCTTAAATGTAACCCTAAACCTAATCCTAACCCTAACCTAACCCTAACCCTAACCCTAAGCCTAACCCTAACACTACCCTAACCTGAACCCTAACCCTAAACCTTACACTATCGCGAACCCAAACCCTAACCCTAACCCTCACCTTAACCCTTACCCTGACACTAACCCTAACCCTACCCCTAAATCTAAACCTAACCCTAACCCTAACCCTACACCTGAGACTAAGCCTAATCTGAACCTTTAACCCAAACCCAAGCCTAACCTTAAGCTTAAATGTAACCCTAACCCTAACCCTAACCCTAAGCTTAAATGTAACCCAGCCAAAACCCTAAATCGAACCCTAACCTAACCCTAAACCTAACCGTAAACCTAACCCATAACCCTAACCAAAGCCTAACCATACCCCTACCCCTAACCCTAACCCTAACCTTAACCCCTAACCCTAAGCCAACCCTAACACTCTCCCTAACCTTAACACTAACCCTAAACCTAAACCTAACCCAACCCTTAAGACTAAACCTAACGCTAACCGTAACCCCTAAACCTAACACAACCCTAACCCTATATCTAAACTTAACCCTTACACTAACCCTAACCCTACCCGTAACCCTAAGCTTAAATGTAACCCTAACCCTAACCCAAACACCACCCGTAACCCTAAGCTAAATGTAACCCTAACACTAACCCTAACCCTAACCCTAACCCTAACCCTACGCTTAAGACTAAACCTAACCCTAAACCTAACACCTAACCATAACCCAACCATAACCCTATATCTATACTTAACCCTAACCCTAAACACTAAACCTAACCATAACCCTATGCCTACCCCTAAGATTAAATGTAACGCTAACCCTAACATTAAACCTAACCTAACCCTAAGGCTACCCTCACCCTACCCCTGACCCTAAGCTTAAGTGTAACCATAACTCTAACCCTAACCCTAACCCAAACCCCTAACCATAACCTAACCCTAACCCTAACCCTAAGCTTAAATGTAACCATAACACTAATGCTAACCGTAACCCTATACCTACCCCTAAACCTGGGCTTAAATGTAAACCTATCGCTAAAACTAACTCTAATTCTAACCCTAACCCTAACCCATAATCCTAACCCAAGCCTAACCCTACCCCTAACCCTAACCCTAACCTTAACCCCTAACCCTAAGCCAACCCTAACCCTATCCCTAACCCTAAAACTAATCCTAAACCTAACCCTACCACTCAGACTAAACCAAACGCTAACCCTAAACTCTAAACCTGACCCAATCCTAACCCTATATCTAACCCTAACCCTTACCCTAACCCTAACCCTACACCTAACCCTAAGCTTAAATGTAATCCTAACCCTAACCCTAACCCTTACCCTAAACCTGAACCTATCCCTAACCCTAAGCTTAAATGTAACCCTAACCCTAAATCTAACCCTAAACCTAAACCTAAACCTAACCCTACCGCTAAGACTAAAACTAACCCTAAGCTTAACCCAACACTAACCCTAAACCCAACCCTAACCATAACCCTAACCAACCTAAGCTTAACCCTAACACTAACTCTAACCCTAACCCTATCCCTAATACTAAACCTAACCCTAACCCTAACCCCTAACGCTAACCCAATCCTAACCCTAAACCTAAAACTAACCCTAAACCTAACCTTAAGACTAAACCTAACCCTAAAACTAATCCCTAATCCTAACCCATCCCTATCCCTAAACCTAAGCTCAAATGGAACCCTATGCCTAACTCTATCCCTAACTCTAACCCTAACCCCTAACCTTAACTCAACCCAAACCCTCACTCTAACACTAATCCTAACATTAACGCTAACCTTAACCCAACACCTAACCCTCATCTTAAATGTAACCCTAACCATAACCCTAACCTTAACCCTAACACTAACCCTTACCCCTAACCCTAACCCAACCCAAACCCTCACTCTAACCCTAATCCTAACACTAACCCTAAACCTAACCCTACCCCTAACCCTCATCTTAAATGTAACCCTAACCCTTACCCTAACCCTAAACTTAACCCTAACACTAACCCTAACCTATAACCCTAACCCAACTCTAACCCTAACTCTAACAATAACCCTAAGCCTAAACCTAAACCTAACCCTAACCCTAAACCTAACCCTAACCCTAACACTACCCCTAACACTTACCCTAACCCAAACCCTACCCCTAACGCTAAGCTTAAATGTAACCCTAAACCTAAACCTAACCCTACCTTTAACCCTAAGCTTAAATGTAACCCTAACCCTAACCCTAATCCTTACCCTAACCCTGAACCTACCCCTAACCCTAAGCTTAAAAATAACCAAAACCCTAAATCTCACCCTAACCCTAACTCCTAACACAAACCCAACACGAACCCTATATCTAACCATAACCCTAACCCTAAACCCTAACACTAACTCTAACCCTACCCCTAAACCTAACCCTATCCCTCAGACTAAACCTAACCCTAACCCTAACCCAACCCTAACCCCAAAACTAACACTAACCCTAACCCTAAACCTAACCCTACCCCTAAGACTAAACCTAACCCTAACCCTAACTCTAACCCTAACCATAACGCTATCCCGAACCCTAACACTAACCCTAACCTTAACCCTTACCCTGACACTAACCCTAACCCTACCCCTAAATCTAAACCTAACCCTAACCCAACCCCTGAGACTAAACCTAACCCGAACCCCTAACCCTAACCAAACCCTAAACTTATCTATAACCCGAAAACTAACCCTAACCCTACCCCTAACCTTAAGCTTAAATGTAATCCGAACCCTAACCCTAACCCTAAACTTAAATGTAACCCAGCCCTAACACTAAATCGAACACTAACCCTTACCCTTAAGCCTAACCCAACCCTAACCCTTCCCTTAAGCTTAAATGTAACCCGAACCCTAACCCTAACCCTACCCCTAAACCTAACCCTAAACCTATCCCTAATGATAACTGTAATTCTAACCCTAACCCTAAACCTAACCGTAACCCTAAGCTTAAATGAAACCCTAACCCTAACCTTTACCCTAAACCTGAACCTACCCCTAACCCTAAGCTTAAATGTAACCCTAAACCTAAATCTAACCCTAACCCTAACCCTAACCCCTAACCCTAACCCAACCCCAAACCTAAACCTAACCCTAACTCTAACCCTGAACCTAACCCTACCCCTAAGACTAAAACTAACCCTAAGCCTAACCCCTAACCCTAACCCAATCCTAACCCTAAACCTAAAACTAACCCTAAACCTAACCCTAACACTAAGACTAAACCTAACACTAAAACTAATCCCTAATCCTAACCCAAACCTATCCCTAACCCTAACCCTAAACCTAACACTACCCCTAAGACTAAACCTACCCTTAACCCTAACCCCTAACACTAACCCAACCCTAACCCTAACCCTAACTATAACCCTAAACCTAATCCTAAGCTTAAATGTAACCCTAACCCTAAAGCTAACCATAAACCTACCCCTAACCCTAAGTTCAAATGTAACCCTAACCCTAACTCTATCCCTAACTCTAACCCTAACACTAACCCTAATCCATAACCATAACCCAACCCTAACCCTAACTCTAAAACTAACCCTAAGCCTAACCCTAAACCTAACCCTAACCATAAACCTCACCATAACCCTAACCCAACCCTAACCCTTACCATATCACTAACCCTAACCCAACCATAACCCTATATCTATACTCAAACCTAACCCTAAACACTAACCCTACCCATAACCCTACGCCTAACCCTAAGCTTAAATGTAACCCTAACCCTTACATTAACCCTAACCCTAACGCTACCCTCACCCAACCCTTAACCCTAAGCTTAAGTGTATCCCTAACCCTAACTCTAACCCTAACCCTAACCACTAACACTAACCCTAACCAAAAACCTACACCTAACCCAAAGCTTAAAACTAACCCTAACCCTAACAATAAACCTTAACCTACTCCTAACCCTAAGCTTCAATGTAATGCTAACACTAACCCTAACTTTAAACCTAAGCCTAACCCTAAACCTAACGCTAACGCTAACCATAACCCTAAACCTATACCTCACCCTACCCCTAACACTAAACCTAACCCTAACCACTAACCCTAACCCAAACATAACCCTATCACAAACCCTAACCCTAACCGTAACCCTAACCTTAACACTAAATTAAATGCAACCCTAAACCTAACACTAACCCTAACCCTAACCCCTAACCCTAAGCTTCAATGTGAGGCTAACCCTAACCCTAACTCTAACCCTAAGCCTAACCCTAACCCTAACCCTAACCCTAACCCTAAACGCTAACCCTAACCCAATCCTATCCCTAACCGTAACCCTAACCCTAAACCTAACCCTACACCTAACCCTAAATTAAATGTAACCCTAACGCTAACTCTAACCCAAATCCTATCCCTTACCCAAAACAAAGCCCTAACAATAACCCAACCCTAAACGTAAACCCTAACCCTAACCCAACAATAACCCTAACTCTAACCTTAACCCTACGCCTAAACCTAACCCTGCCCCTTACCCTCAGCTTAAATATAACACTAACCCTAACCCTAACCCCTAACCCTAACACACCCCTAACACTAACCCTAAGCTTAAATGTAACCCTAACACTAACCCTACCCATAACCCAAAACCTACCTCAAAACCTAAGCTTAAATGTAACCCTAACCCTAACCCTAAACTTAACCCTTAACCTACCCCTAACCCTAAGCTTAAATGTAACCCTAACCCTACCCTAACCCTACCCCTAACCCTAAGCTTAAATGTAACCCTAACCCTAACCCTAATCCTAACTCTAAACCTAACCCTAACCCTAAGCCAACCCTAAACCTAACCCTAACCCTAAACCTGAACCTAACCCTAAACCTAAACCTAAACCTACACCCAAGAATAAATATACCCCTAACCCCTAACCCTAACCCAACCCTAACCTTCGCACTAATACTAATCCTGACCCTAACACTAACCCTAACCCTAACCCTACCCATTAACCTCTGCTTAAATGTAACCCTAACCCTAACCATAACCCTAAACATAACCCCTAACCCTAACCCAATCCTAACCCTAAACCTAACGCTAACCCAAACCCTACCCCTAAACCGAACCCTAACCCTAACCCTAACTCTAAACCGAACCCTAACTCTAACCCGAAACCTAACCCTAACCCTAACTCTAACCCTACCCCCAAATCTAACCCTAACGATAACCCTAAACCTACACCTAACCCTACCCCTAAGACTAAACCTAAACCTAACCCCTAAACCTAACCCAACCCAACCCCTATCTCTAACCCTAATCCTAAGCCTAATACTCCCCCTAACCCTAAGCTTAAATGTAACCCTAACCCTAACCCTAACCCTAAGCCAAGCTTAAATGTAACCCTAACTAACCCTAACCGTCAACATAACCCCTAACCATAACGCTAACACTCACCCTAACCCTAAACCTAACCGTAACCCAACCATAACCTTAACCCTAAGCTTAAATGTAACCCTAACCTTACCCTAAACCTACACCTAAGCCTAAGCTTAAATGTAACCCTAACCCTAACCCTAACCCTAACCCTAATCCTAACACTAACCCTAACCCTAAACCTAAGCAAACCCTAACCCTAAACCGAACATTAACCCTAAAGCTAAACCTAACCCTAACCCTAACCCCTAACTCTAACCCAACACTAACCCTAACCATAACCCTAAACCGAACCCTAACCCTAACCCTAACCATAATTCTGACCCTAACTTTAACTCTAACCCGAACCCTAAAACTAACCCTAACCCTAACCCAACAACTAACACTTACCCTAACCCTAATCATACCCCTAACTCTAACACTAACCCTAACCCTAAACCTACACCTAACCCTACCCCTAAGACTAAACCTAAATCTAACCCCTAACCATAAACCAACCCTAACCCTATCTCTAACCCTAACCCAACCCTAACCATAACACTAACCCAAACCTAAGCCTAACCCTAACCCTAACTCTAACCCTAACCCTAACTCTAACCCTAACCCTAACTCTAACCCTAAGCCAACCTTAACCCTAACCCTAACCGTAACCCTAAACCTAACCCTACCCTTAAGACTAAACCTAACCCTAACCCTAACACCTAACCCTAACCCAACCATAACCCTATATCTATACTTAACCCTAACCCTAAACACTAATCCTAACCATAAACGTATGCCTACCCCTAAGCTTAAATGTAACCCTAACCCTAACCTTAAACCTAACCTAAACCTAAGGCTACCCTCACCCTACCCCTAAAACTAAGCTTAAGTGTAACCCTAACCATAACTCTAACCCTAACCCAAACCCTAACCCCTAACCATAACCCAACCCTAACACTAACCCTAAGCTTAAATGTAACCATAACACTAATGCTAACCGTAACCCTAAACCTACCCCTAAACCTGGGCTTAAATGTAAACCTATCGCTAAAACTAACTCTAATTCTAACACTAACCCTAACCCATAATCCTAACCCAAGCCTAACCCTACCCCTAACCCTAACCCTAACCTTAACCCCTAACCCTAAGCCAAAACTAACCCTATCCCTAACCTAACCCTAAAACTAATCCTAAACCTAACCCTACCCCTCAGACTAAACCAAACGCTAACCCTAACCCCTAAACCTGACCCAACCCTAACCCTATATCTAACCCTAACCCTTACACTAACCCTACACCTAACCCTAAGCTTAAATGTAACCCTAACCCTAAACATAACCCTTACCCTAAACCTGAACCTACCAATAACCCTAAGCTTAAATGTAACCCTAACCCTAAATCTAACCCTAAACCTAAACCTAAACCTAACCCTACCGCTAAGACTAAAACTAACCCTAAGCTTAACCCAACACTAACCCTAAACCCAACCCTAACCATAACCCTAACCCAAACCTAAGCCTAACCCTAACCCTAACTCTAACCCTAACCCTATCCCTAATACTAAACCTAACCCTAACCCTAACCCCTAACCCTAACCCAATCCTAACCCTAAACCTAAAACTAACCCTAAACCTAACCCTAAGACTAAACCTAACCCTAAAACTAATCCCTAATCCTAACCCATCCCTATCCCTAAACCTAAGCTCAAATGTAACCCTAAGCCTAACTCTATCCCTAACTCTAACACTAACCCCTAACCCTAACTCAACTCAAACCCTCACTCTAACCCTAATCCTAACATTAACCCTAAACCTAACCCAACCCCTAACCCTCATCTTAAATGTAACCCTAACCATAACCCTAACCTTAATCCTAACACTAACCCTTACCCCTAACCCTAACCCAACCCAAACCCTCACTCTAACCATAATTCTAACACTAACCCTAACCCTAACCCTACCCCTAACACTCATCTTAAATGTAACCCTAACCCTAACCCTAACCTTAACCCTAACACTAACCCTAACCTATAACCCAAACCCAACCCTAACCCTAACTCTAACACTAACCCTAAGCCTAAACCTAAACCTAAACCTAAACATAACCCTAACCCTAACCCTAAACCTAACCCTAACCCTAACCCTAACCCTACCCCTAACACTTACCCTAACCCTAACCCTACCCCTAACGCTAAGCTTAAATGTAACCCTAACCCTAAACCTAACCCTACCTTTAACCCTAAGCTTAAATATAACCCTATCCCTAACCCTAATCCTTACCCTAACCCTGAACCTACCCCTAACCCTAAGCTTAAATGTAACCCTAACCCTAAATCTCACCCTAACCCTAACCCCTAACACAAACCCAACCCGAACCCTATATCTAACCGTAAACCTAACCCTAAACTCTGACCCTAACTCTAACTTTATTCCTAAACCTAACCCTACCCCTCAGACTAAACGTAACCCTAACCCTAAACCAACCCTAACCCTGAAACTAACACTAACCCTAACCCTAAACCTACCCCTAAGACTAACCCTAACACTAACCCTAACTCTAACCCTAACCCTAACGCTATCCCGAACCCTAACACTAACCCTAACTTTAACCCTTACCCTGACACTAACCCTAACCATACCCCTAAATCTAAACCTAACCCTAACCCTAACCCAACCCCTGAGACTAAACCTAACCCGAACCCCTAACCCTAACCAAACCCTAAACTTATCTATAACCCGAAAACTAACCCTAACATTAAGCTTAAATGTAATCCGAACCCTAACCCTAAACCTAAGCTTAAATGTAACCCAGCCCTAACACTAAATCGAACCCTAACCCTTACCCTTAAGCCTAACCCAACCCTAACCCTTACCTTAAGCTTAAACGTAACCCGAACCCTAACCCTAACCCTACCCCTATCCCTAGGCTTAAATGTAAACCTATCCCTAATGATAACTCTAATTCTAACCCTAACCCTAACACTAACTGTAACCCTAACCCATAACCCTAACCCAAGCCAAACCCTACCCCTACCCCTAACCCTAACCTTAACCCCTAACACAAAGGCAACCCTAACCCTATTCCTAACCCTAACCCTATTCCTAAACCTAACCCTACCCATAAGACTAAACCTAACGCCAACCCTAACCCCTAAACCTAACCAAACCCTAACCTTATATCTAACCCTAACCCTTACCCTAACCCTAACCCTAACCCCAAACCTAAGCTAAATGTAACCCCAACCCTAACTTTAACCCTAACCCCACCCGTAACCCTAAGCTTAAATGAAACCCTAACCCTTACCCTAAACCTAAACCTACCCCTAACCCTAAGCTTAAATGTAACCCTAAACCTAAATCTAACACTAAACCTAACCCCTAACCCTAACCCAACCCCAAACCTAACCCTAACCCTAACTCTAACCCTGAACCTAACCCTACCCCTAAGACTAAAACTAACCCTAAGCCTAACCCCTAACCCTAACCCAATCCTAACCCTAAACCTAACCCTAACACTAAGACTAAACCTAACACTAAAACTAATCCCTAATCCAAACCCAAACCTATCCCTAACACTAATCCTAACCCTAAACCTAACACTACCCCTAAGACTAAACCTAACCTTAACCCTAACCCCTAACACTAACCCAAACCTAACCCTAACTCTAACTCTAACATTAAACCTAATCCTAAGCTTAAATGTAACCCTAACCCTAAAGCTAACCATAAACCTACCCCTAACCCTAAGTTCAAATGTAACCCTAACCCTAACTCTATCCGTAACTCTCACCCTAACCTTAACCCTAACACTAACCCTAATCCATAACCATAACCCAACCCTAACCCTAACTCTAAAACTAACCCTAAGCCTAACCCTAAACCTAACGCTAACCCTAAACCTCACCATAACCCTAACCCAACCCTAACCCTTGCCATATCACTAACCCTAACCCAACCATAACCCTATATCTATACTCAACCCTAACCCTAACCACTAACCCTAACACAAACCTAACCCTATCTCAAACCCTAACCCTAACCGTAACCCTAACCTTAACCCTAAATTAAGTGTAACCTTAAACCTAACACTAACCCTAACCCTAACCCCTAACCCTAAGCTTCAATGTGAGGCTAACCCTAACCCTAACTCTAAACCTAAGCCTAACCCTAGCCCTAACCCTAACTCTAACTCTAACCCTAACCATAAACGCTAACCCTAACCCAATCCTATCCCTAACCCTAACCCAAACCCTAAACCTAACCCTACCCCTAACCCTAAATTAAATGTAACCCTAACCCTAACTCTAACCCTAATCCTAACCCTTACCCAAAACTAAGCCCTAAAAATAACCCAACCCTAACCGTAAACCCTAACCCTAACCCAAAAATAACCCTAACTCTAACATTAACCCTAAGCCAAAACCTAACCATGCCCCTTACCCTCAGCTTAAATATAACCCTAACCCTAACCCTAACCCCTAACCCTAACACAACCCTAACACTAACCCTAAGCTTAAATGTAAACCTAACACTAACCCTACCCATAACCCAAAACCTACCTCAAAACCTAAGCTTGAATGTAACCCTAACCCAACCCTAACCCTAACCCAAACGCTAACCCAAACCCTACCCCTAAACCGAACCCTAACCATAACCCTAACTCAAACCTAACCCTAACTCTAACCCGAACCATAACCCTAACTCTAACCCTACCCCCAAATCAAACCCTAACGATAACCCTAAAACTACACCTAACCCTACCCCTAAGACTAAACCTAAACCTAAACCCTAAACCTAACCCAACTCTACCCCTATCTCTAACCCTAACCCTAAGCCCTAACCCTAAGCCTAATTCTCCCCATAACCCTAAGCTTAAATGTAACCCTAAACCTAACCCTAATCCAAACTTAAATGTAACCGTAACCCTAACCGTCAACATAACCCCTAACCATAACGCTAACACTCACCCTAACCCTAAACCTAACCGTAACCCAACCATAACCCTAACCCTAAGCTTAAATGTAACCCTAACCTTACCCTAAACCTACACCTAAGCCTAAGCTTAAAAGTAATCCTAACCCTAACCCTAACCCTAATCCTAACTCTAACCTAACCCTAAACCTAAGCCAACCCTAACCCTAAACCGAACATTAACCCTAATGCTAAACCTAACCCTAAACCTAACACAACCCCTAAGACTAAAACTACACTAATCCTAACCCCTAACCCGAACCCAACCCTAACCCGAACCCTAACCCTAAAGGTAACCCTAACCCTAAACTTAAACCTAACCCTAAGACAAAACCTAACCCTAAACCCTAACCCTAACACTAACCCTAAACCTGCCCCTTACCCTAAGCTTAAATGTAACCCTAACACTAAACCTAATCCTAAACCAACCCTACCCCTAACCCTAAACTTAAATGTCACCCTAACCCTAACCCTAACTCTAATCCTAACGCTTCACCTTAAACTAATCCTAAGCCTTAACCCTAACCCAACCCTAACACTAACCCCTAACCCTAACCCAACACTAACCCTAACTCTAACCCTAACCCTAATTCTAACCCGAACACTAATCCTAAACCTAACCCTACGCCTAACCCTTACACTAACCCTAACCCTACCCCTAAATCTAACCCTAACCCTAACCCTAAACCGACACCTAACCCTACCCCTAAGACTAAACCTAACCCTAACCCCTAACCCTAAGCCAAAATTAACCCTATCTCTAACCCTAACCCTAACACTAACCCTAAACCTTACCCTAACCATACCCCCAACACTAAGCTTAAATGTAACCCTAAACCTAACCCTAACACTAACCCAAACCTAAAATGTAACCCAAAACCTAACCCTAACCCTAAGCTTAACCCCTAACCCTAACCCAACCCTAAACCTAACCCTAAGCTAAAATGTAAACCTAACCCTAACCCTAACACTAATGAAATGTAATGAAACCCTAACCACTAAATGAAATGAAACCCTAACACTAACCTTCACCATAAGCCTAAACCTAACCCTAACCCCGCCCTAACCCTAACCCTGAGCATAAATGTAAGCCTAACCCTACCCTAACCCTCCCCCTAACCCTAAGCTTAAATGTAAACTTAACCCTAACCCTAATCCTAACTCTAAACCTAACCGTAAACCTAAGCCAACCCTAACCCTAAACCGAACCCTAACCCTAAAGCTAACCCTAACCCTAAACCTAACTCTACCACTAAGATTAAACCTAACCCTAAGCCCTGACCCTAACCCAATCCTAAGCCTATCTCTAACCCTAACCCTAACCCTAAACCTAACCATAACCCTACCCCTAACCCTAAGCTTAAATGAAACCCTAACCCAAAAGCTAACCCTAACCCTAACTCTAACCCTAACCCTAAGCTTAACCCCTAAGCCTAAGCCAACGTAAACCCAACTCTAAGCTTCAATGTAAACCTAACACTAACACTACCCCTAACCCTAAGCTTAAATGTAACCATAACCCTAAACTTAACCCTAACTCTAACCCTAAGCCTAACCCTAATCCTGACCCTAACCTCTAACACTAACCCAACCCTAATCTAACCCTAACCCTAACCCATAACCCTAAGCCAAACCTAACCCTAACCCTTACCCTAACCCTAACCCTACACCTAACCCTACCCCTAAGACGAATCCTACATAACCCTAACCCGTAACCCAACCCTAACCCTATATCTAACCCTAACCCTAACCCAAAGTCTATCCCTAAAGCTAACCCAAACCCTAAACCTAACCCTACCCCTAAGACTAAACCTAACCCAAAACCCTAAACCTAACCCAAACCTAAACCTATATCTAACCCTAAACCTAAACACTAACCCTAACCCTACCCCTTAGCCTAAGCTTAAATGTAACCCAAACCCTAACTGTAAACCTAACCCTAACATTTACACTAGCCCTAAGCCTCAACCCTAACCCAACCCTAACACTAACCCCCAACCCTAACACAACACTAACCCTAACTCTAACCCTAACCCTAATCCTAAATGTAACCCTAACCCTAAACCTAAACCTAACTCTAACCCTAACCCTAAGCCCTAACCCTAAGCCTACCCTAACCCTAACCCTAACCCTAACCCTAACCCTAAGCTTAAATGTAACCCTAACCCTATATCTAACCCTAACTCTAAACCCTAACCCTAAACCTAACCATAACCCTACCCCTAACCCTAAGCTTCAATGTAACCCTAACACTAAACCTACCCCTATCCCTAAGCTTAAATGTAACCCTAATCCTAACCTTAACCCTAACTCTAACACTAACCATATCTCTCAAACTAAGGCTAACCCTAATCCTAAACCCTAACCCTAACCCAACCCTAAACCTAACCCTAACCCTTAACCTACCCCTTACCCTAAGCTTAAATGTAACGCTAACCCTAACCCTAACTCTAACATTAAGCCTAAACCTAACCCTAACCCTAAGCTTAAATGTAACCCCAAGCCTAATCTTATCCGTAACTCTAACGCTAACCCTAACCCCTAACCCCAACCCAAACCTAAACCTAACCCTATCCTGAATTCTAACCCTAACACTAACTCTAACCATAAGCCTAACCTTAACCCTAACCCATAACCCTAAGCCAACACTAACCCTAATCCTAACCCTAACCATAACCCTAAATATAATTCTACACCTAAGACTAATACTAAGCTAACACTAACCCCTAACCCTAAGCCAAACCTAACCCTATATCTAACACTAATCCTAACCCTGAACCCTAACCCTAACCCTACCTGTAACCCTAAGCTCAGATGTATCCCTAACCCTAACCCTAAACCTAACAATACCCTTTACCCTAACTTAAATGTAACCCTAACTCTAACCCTAACTCTAACCCTAACCCTAACCCTTACCCTAACCCTAAGCCCTACCCTAAGCCTAACCCAACCCTAACCCTAACCCCTAACCCTAACCCATCACTAACCCTAACTCTAACCATAACCCTAAGCCTAACCCAAACCCTAACCCTAACCCTCAGCTTAAATGTAACCATAACCCTAACCATAGCCAAAGCCATAACCCCTAACCCTAACCCAACCCTAACCCTAACCCTAAACCTAACCCAAACCCTAATCCTAACCCTAACCCTAACCCTGACTCTAACCCTAACCCTAACTCTAGCCCGAACACTAACCCTAACCCTACACCTATCCTTTATCCTAACCCTAAGTCTAAACCAAACCCTACCCCTAACCCTCAGTTTAAATGTAACCCTAACCCTAAACCTACACCTAACACTACCCCTAAGACTAAACCTTACCTTAACCCTAGGCTTAAATGTAACCCTAAGCCTAACCCTAACCCTAACCCTAACCACTAACCCTAACCCAACCCTAAACCTAACTCTAAGCTGAAATATAACAGAACCCTAATCCTAATCCTTACCCTACACCTAACCCTAAGCTTAAATGTAACCCTAACCCTAACCCTAAACCTAACTAAACCATAACCCTGACCCTAACCCCTAAGCCTAACCTAACCCTAACCCTAACCCAAACCCTAACCCTAACCCTAAGCTTAAATATAACCCTAACCCTAACACTAACGCTAACCCTCACACTAACTCTAATACTAACCAAACCCTAACTTTAACCCTAAGCTTAAATGTAACCCTAGCCCTACCCTAACCCTACAACTAACCTTAAGCTTAAATGTAACCCTAACGCTAAACCTAATCCTAACTCTAACCCTAAACCTAACCCGAACCCTAACACTAAAGCTAAACCTAACACTAAAACTAAACCTACCCCTAAGACTAAACCTAACCATAACCCCTATCACTAACCCAACCCTAAGCCTAACTCTAACCCTAACCCTAACCCTAACACTAACACTAACACTAACCCTAACACAAATCCTAACCCCTAACCCTAACGCTAAACCTCACCCTAACCCTAAACCTAATCTTAACCCAACCCTAACCCTAAACCTAAGATTAAATGTAACCCTAACCCTAACACTAATCATAACCCTAATCCTAACAATAACCCTAAGCCAACCCTAACCCCTAACCCTAACCCAACCCTAAGCCTATCTCTAACCCTAACTTAACCCTAACTCTAACCCTAACCCTAAGCCTAACCCTTAACCCTAACCCAAACCTAACCCTAACCCTAACTCTGACCCTAACCATAACCCTAACCATAACCAATAACCCTAAGCCAACCCTAACCCTAACCCGAACCCTAATTCTAACCCTAAACCTAACCCTACCCCTAACACTAAACCTACCCTAACACTAACACCTAACCCTAACCTAACCGTAACCCTATATCTACCCCTAACCCTAAAACCTAACCCAAAAACTCACCCTAACCCTACCCCTAAACCTAAGCTTAAATGTAAGGCTAACCCTAACCCTAACCCTACCACTAATGCTAATCTGAAATGTAACCCTAACCCTAACCCTAAATCTAACACTTAACCTAACTCTAAGACCTAACCCTAACCCAACCCTAAACCTAACCCTAACCTGTAACCCTAACCCAACCCTAACTCTAACCCTAACCCTAAGCCTAACCCTAACCGTAACCCTAAACCTCAGCTTAAATTTAACCCTAACCCTGACCATAACCATAACCCTAACTCTAACCCAACGCTATCCCTAACCCGAACCCTAACCCTAAGCCTAAACCGAACCCTAACCCTAACCCTAATCCTAGCCCTAACTATAACCCTAACTTTAACTCTAACTCGAACTCTAACCCTAACCCTACAACTAACACTTGCCCTAACCCTAAACCTACCCCTAACTCTAACCCTAACCCTAACCCTAAACCTACACCTAACTCTACCCCTAAGAGTAAGCCTAACCCTACCACCTAAACCTAAACCAATCCTAACCCTATCTCTAACCCTAACCCAACCGTAACCATAAGCCTAACCCAAGTCTAAGCCTAACCCTAATCCTAACTCTAACCCAAACACTAACTCTAACACTAACCCTAACCCATAACCCTAAGCCAACCATAACCCTAACCCTAACCCTAACCCTACCCCTAAGACTAAACCTAAACCTAACCCTAACACCTAACCCTAACCCAACCATAACCCTATATCTATACTTAACCCTAACCCTAAACACTAAACCTAACCATAACCCTATGCTAAACCCTAAGCTTAAATGTAACCCTAACACTAACTCTAACCCTAACCCTAACCCCTAACCCTAACCGTAACCCCTAACCATAACCCAACCCTAACCCTAATCCTAAGCTTAAATATAACCCTAACACTAACCCTAACCCTTAACCTACCCCTAACCCTAAGCTTCAATGTAACGCTAACCCTAACCCTAATTCTAACCCTAAGCCTAACCCTAACCCTAAACCTAACTCTAACACTAACCCTAACCCTAACCCTAACCACTAACCCTAACCCAATCCTAACCCTAACCCTAACGCTAACCCTAAGGTTAAATGTAACACTAACCCTAACCCTAACGCTAACCCTAACCCTAAACCTAACCCTAACCCAAACCTAACCCTAAACCGAACGCTAAACCTAAACCTAACCCTACCCCTAACTATAACCTTAACCATAACCCTAAACCTACAACTAACCCTACCCCTATGTCTGAACCTAACCCTAACACCTAACCCTAACCAAACCCTAAGCCTACCTCTAACCCTAACCTAACCATCACCATAACCCTACCCCTAACCATAAGCTTAAATGTAACCCTAACGCTAACCCTAACCGTAACCCTAACTCTAACCCTAACCATAACCTTAACCCCTAAACCTAACCCAATCCTAACCCCAACCCTAAGCTTCAAAGTAACTCTAACACTAACCCTACTTCTAACCCTAAGCTTAAATGTACCCCTTACCCTAACCTAAACCCTAAACCTAACCCTAACCCTAACACTAACCTTAACCCTAACTCTAACCATAACCCTAACCCTAACCCTAACCCTAAACCTAACCCTACACCTAACCCTAAGCTTAAATGTAACCCAGCCCTAACCCTAAATCGAACCCTAACCCAAATCTAACCCTTTACCCTAACCCAACCCTAACCCTAATCCTAAGCTTAAATGTAACCCGAACACTAACCCTAACCCTAACCCTAAACCTGGGCTTAAATGTAAACCTATAACCTAACCCTAACTCTAATTCTAACCCTAACCCTACCCGTAACCCTAACCCATAACCCTAACCCAAGCCTAACCCTACACCTAACACTAACCCTAACCTTAACCCCTAACCCTAAGCCAAACCTAACCCTATTCCTAACCCTAACCGTAACCCTAATCCTAAACCTAACCCTACCCCTAAGACGAAACCTAACGCTAACCCTAACCCATAAACCTGACCCAACACTAACCCTATATCTAACCCTAACCCTTACCCTAACCCTATCCCTACCCCTTACCCTAAGCTTAAATGTAACCCTAACCCTAAGCCTAACCCTTACCCTGAATCTGAACCTACCCCTAACCCTAAGCTTAAATAAAACCCTAACCCTAAATCTAACTTTAACCCTAAACCTAAACCTAACCCTACCCCTAAGATTAAAACTAACCCTAAGCCTACTAAACACTAACCCTAAACCAAACCCTAACCTTTAACCTAACCCTACATATAATACTAAACCTAACCATACCCTAACACCTAACCCTAACCCAATCCTAACCCTAAACCTAAAACTAACCCTAAACCTAACCCTAAGACTAAACCTAACCATAAAACTAATCCCTAATCCTAACCCATTCCTATCCCTAACCCAAAGCTCAAATGTAACCCTAACCCTAACTCTATCCATAACTCTAACCCTAAACCCTAACCCTAACCCAACCCAAACCCTCACTCTAACCCTAATGCTAACATTAACCCTAACCATATCCCTAACCCTACCCCTCACCCTCATCTTAAATGTAACCCTAACCCTAAACCTAAACTTAACCCTAACACTAACCCTAACCCCTAACCCTAACCCAACCCAATCCCTCACTCTAACCCTAATCCTAACACTAACCCTAACCCTACCCCTAACCCTCATCTTAAATGTAAGCCTAACCCTAACCCTAAACCTAACCTTAAAACTAACACTAACCCTAACCCATAACCCTAACCCAACCATAACCCTAACTCTAAAACTAACCCTAAGACTAAACCTAAACTTTACCCTAACCCTAAACCTAACCCTAATCCTAACCCTACCCCAAACCCTTACCCTAACCCTAACCCTACCCCTAAGCTTAAATGTAACCCTAACCCTAACCGTAACCCTTTAACCCTAAGCTTAAATGCAACCCTAACCCTAACCCTAATCCTTACCCTAACCCTGAATGTACCCCTAACCCTAAGCTTAAATGTAACCCTAACCCTAAATCTCACCCTAACCCCTAACACAAACCTAACCCTAACCCTAACTCTAACCCTAACCCTAAACCTAACCCTACCCCTAAGACTAAACATAACCATAACCCTAACCCAACCCTAACCCGAAAACTAACCCTAACACTAACCCTAACCCTATGCCTAAGACTAAAACTAACCCTAACCCTAACCCCTAACCCTTACCCAATCCTAACCCTAAACCTAACCCTAAACCTAAACCTATCCCTACCTTTAAGACTAAAGCTAACCCTAAAACTAACACCTAATCATAACCCAACCCTAACCCTAAACCTAAACCTAACCCTACACCTAAGACTAAACCTAAACCTAACCCTAACCCCTAACACAAACCCAAACCTAACCCTAAACCTAACCCTAACGCTAACCCTAACCCTAACCCTAACAATACCCCTAACCCTAATCTTTAATGTAACAATTACCCTAACCCTAACTCTAACCCTAAGCCTAACCCTAACCATAACCCCTAACCCTAAACCAAGCTTAACCCTCACTCTAACCCTAATCCTAACCCTAACACAAATCTAAATCGAACCCTAACCCTACCCCTAATCCTCAGCTTAAATATAACCCTAACCCTAACCCTACCCCTCCCCTTACCCTAACACTAACCCTCCCCCTAACCCTAACTCTCACCCAACACTAACCCTAAACCAACCCTAACCATCACTCTAACCCTAATCCTAACCTTAACCCTAACCCTACCTCTAACCCTTAACCTCAGCTTAAATGTAACCCTAAACCTAATCCTAACCCTAACCTAACCCTAACCCTAACCCTAACCCTAAGCCTAACCCTAACCCTACCCTAACCTGAACCCTAACGCTAACCCTAACACTATCGCGAACCCAAACCCTAACCCTAACCCTCACCTTAACCCTTACCCTGACACTAACCCTAACCCTACCCCTAAATCTAAACCTAACCCTAACCCTAACCCTACACCTGAGACTAAACCTAACCTGAACCTTTAACCCAAACCCAAGCCTAACCTTAAGCTTAAATGTAACCCTAACCCTAACCCTAACCCTAAGCTTAAATGTAACCCAGCCAAAACCCTAAATCGAACCCTAACCTAACCCTAACCCTAACCGTAAACCTAACCCATAACCCTAACCAAAGCCTAACCATACCCCTACCCCTAAACCTAACCCTAACCTTAACCCCTAACCCTAAGCCAACCCTAACACTCTCCCTAACCTTAACACTAACCCTAAACCTAAACCTAACCCTACCCCTAAGACTAAACCTAACGCTAACCCTAACCCCTAAACCTAACACAACCCTAACCCTATATCTAAACTTAACCCTAACCCTAACCCTAACCCTACCCGTAACCCTAAGCTTAAATGTAACACTAACCCTAACCCAATCCCCACCCGTAACCCTAAGCTAAATGTAACCCTAACCCTAAACCTTACCCTAAACCTGAACCTACCCCTAACCCTAAGATTAAATGTAACCCGAACCCTAAATCTAACCCTAACCCTAACTCCTAACCGTAACCCAACCCCAAACCTAACCTTAACCCTAACTCTAACCCTGAAACTAACCCTACCCCTAAGACTAAAACTAACCCTAAGCCTAACCCAACCTTAACCCTAAACCAAACCCTAACCCTTAACCTAACCCTACCCCTAAGACTAAACCTAACCCTAACCCTAACACCTAACCCTAATCCAGTCCTAACCCTAAACCTAAAACTAACCCTAACCTAACCCTAACTCTAAGAGAAAACCTAACACTAAAATCAACCCATAAACCTAACCCAAACCTATCCCTAACCCTAACCCTAACCCTAAACCTAACACTACCCCTAAGACTAAACCTAACCTTAACCCTAACCCCTAACATTAACCCAACCGTAACCCTAACCCTACCCCTAATCCTAAGCTTAAATGTAACCCTAACCCTAAAGCTAACCCTAAAACTACCCCTAACCCTAAGCTCAAATGTAACCCTAACCCTAACCCTAAACCTAACCCTAACCCTTAACCTACCACTAACCCTAAGCTTCAATGTAACGCTAATCCTAACCCTAACTCTAACCCTAAGCCTAACCCTAACCCTAACCCTAACGCTACCCCTACCCTAAACATAACCCTAACCCTAAGCTTAAATGTAACCCTAACCCTAACCCTAACTCTAACGCTAACACTAACCCTAACCCCTAACCCTAACCCAACCCTAACCCTATCTCAAACCCTATCCCTAACCGTAACCGTAACCCTAACCTTAACCCTAAATTAAATGTAACTCTAAACCTAACCCTAACCCTAATTTCTAACCCTAAGCTTAAATGTAACCCTAACCCTAACCCTAAAAATAAACCTAACCCTACCCCTAACCCTAAATTAAATGTAAACCTAAACCTAACCCTAACTCTCACCCTAACGATAACCCTTACCCAAACCTATGCCCTAACCCTAACCAAACCCTAACCCTAAACCCAAACCCTAACCCTAACTCTAACCCTCACACTAAGCCTAACCCTAACCCTACACATTACCCTCAGCTTAAATGAAACCCTAACCCTAACCCCTGACCCCTAACCCTAAACCTAACCCTAACCCTACCCCTAATCCTAAGCTTAAATATAACCCTAAACCTAAACCTAAACCTAACCCTTAACCTACCCCTAACACTAAGCTTAAATGTAATGCTAACCCTAACCCTAACTCTAAACCTAAGCCTAAGCCTAACCCTAACCCTACCCCTAACCATAAGAATAAATGTAACCCTAACCCTAATTCTAACTCTAACCCTAACCCTAACCCTAACCGCTAACCCTAACCCAACCCTAACCTTAACCCTAACCCTAACCCTAAGCTTAAATGTAACCCTAACCCTAACACTAACCCTAACGCTAACCCTAAACCTAACCCTAACCCAACACTAACACTAACGCTAAGCTTAAATGTAACCATTACCCTAACCCTAATCCTAACCCTAACCTCTAAACCTAAGCTTAACCGTAACGCCAACCCTAACCCTAACCCTAAACCTAACCCTACCCCTAACCCTAAATTAAATGTAACCCTAACCCTAACCCTAACTCTAACCCTAATCCTAGGGCTTACCCAAAACTAAGCCCTAAAAATAACCCAACCATAACCCTAACCCTAAAACTAACCCTAAGCTCAAATGTAACCCTAACCCTAACTCTAACTCTAACCCTAAACCTAAATTTAACCCTTAACCTACCCCTAACCCTAAGTTTAAATGTAACGCTAACTCTAACCCTAACTCTAAACCAAAGCTTAACCCTAACCCTAACCCTATCCCTAACCCTACCCCTAACATTAAGCAAAAATGTAACCCTAACCCTTACCCTAACCCTAATTCTAACCCTAACCCTAACAGCTAACCCTAACCCAACCCTAACCCTAACCCTAAGCTTAAATGTAACAATAACCCTAACACTAACTCTAACCCTAACCCTAACCCTAACCCTTACCTAAACCTAAGCCCTAACCCTAACCCTAATCCCTAACCCTAACCCAACCCTAACCCTAACTCTAACCCTAACATTAAGCCTAACCCTAACCCTACCCCTTACCCTCAGCTTAAATGAAAACCTAACCCTAAACCCTAACACAACCCTAAACATAAACCTAAGCTTAAAAGTAACCCTAACACTAACCCTACACCTAACCCTAAACCTACCCCTAACCCTAAGCTTAAATGTAACCCTAACCCTAAACCTAACCTTTAACCTACCCCTAACCCAAAGCTAAAATGTAATGCTACCCCTAACCCTAACTCTAAACCTAAGCCTAACCCTAAACCTAACCCTAAACCTAACCCGAAGCTTAAATGTAACCCAGCCCTAACCCTAAATCGAACCCTAACCCAAATCTAACCCTTAACCCTAACCCAACCCTAACCCTAATCCTAAGCTTAAATGTAACCCGAACCCTAACCCTAACCCTAACCCTAAACCTGGGCTTAAATGTAAACCTATAACCTAACCCTAACTCTAATTCTAACCCTAACCCTACCCGTAACCCTAACCCATAACCCTAACCCAAGCCTAACCCTACCCCTAACACTAACCCTAACCTTAACCCCTAACCCTAAGCCAAACCTAACCCTATTCCTAACCCTAACCCTAACCCTAATCCTAAACCTAACCCTACCCCTAAGACGAAACCTAACGCTAACCCTAACCCATAAACCTGACCCAACACTAACCCTATATCTAACCCTAACCCTTACCCTAAACCTAACCCTACCCCTTACCCTAAGCTTAAATGTAACCCTAACCCTAAGCCTAACCCTTACCCTGAATCTGAACCTACCCCTAACCCTAAGCTTAAATAAAACCCTAACCCTAAATCTAACTTTAACCCTAAACCTAAACCTAACCCTACCCCTAAGACTAAAACTAACCCTAAGCCTACCAAACACTAACCCTAAACCAAACCCTAACCTTTAACCTAACCCTACATATAATACTAAACCTAACCATACCCTAACACCTAACCCTAACTCAATCCTAACCCTAAACCTAAAACTAACCCTAAACCTAAATCTAAGACTAAACCTAACCATAAAACTAATCCCTAATCCTAAACCATTCCTATCCCTAACCCAAAGCTCAAATGTAACCCTAACCCTAACTCTATCCATAACTCTAACCCTAAACCCTAACCCTAACCCAACCCAAACCCTCACTCTAACCCTAATCCTAACATTAACCCTAACCATATCCCTAACCCTACCCCTCACCCTCATCTTAAATGTAACCCTAACCCTAAACCTAAACTTAACCCTAACACTAACCCTAACCCCTAACCCTAACCCAACCCAAACCCTCACTCTAACCCTAATCCTAACACTAACCCTAACCCTACCCCTAACCCTCATCTTAAATGTAAGCCTAACCCTAACCCTAACCCTAACCTTAAAACTAACACTAACCCTAACCCATAACCCTAACCCAACCATAACCCTAACTCTAAAACTAACCCTAAGCCTAAACCTAAACCTAACCCTAACCCTAAACCTAACCCTAATCCTAACCCTACCCCAAACCCTCACCCTAACCCTAACCCTACCCCTAAGCTTAAATGTAACCCTAACCCTAACCGTAACCCTTTAACCCTAAGCTTAAATGAAACCCTAACCCTAACCCTAATCCTTAGCCTAACCCTGAATGTACCCCTAATCCTAAGCTTAAATGTAACCCTAACCCTAAATCTCACCCTAACCCCTAACACAAACCTAACCCTAACCCTAACTCTAACCCTAACCCTAAACCTACCCCTACCCCTAAGACTAAACATAACCATAACCCTAACCCAACCCTAACCCGAAAACTAACCCTAACACTAACCCTAACCCTATGCCTAAGACTAAAACTAACCCTAACCCTAACCCCTAACCCTTACCCAATCCTAACCCTAAACCTAACCCTAAACCTAAACCTATCCCTACCTTTAAGACTAAAGCTAACCCTAAAACTAACACCTAATCATAACCCAACCCTAACCCAAAACCTAAACCTAACCCTACACCTAAGACTAAACCTAAACCTAACCCTAACCCCTAACACAAACCCAAACCTAATCCTAAACCTAACCCTAACGCTAACCCTAACCCTAACCCTAACAATACCCCTAACCCTAATCTTTAATGTAACAATTACCCTAACCCTAACTCTAACCCTAAGCCTAACCCTAACCATAACCCCTAACCCTAAACCAAGCTTAACCCTCACTCTAACCCTAATCCTAACGCTAACACAAATCTAAATCGAACCCTAACCCTACCCCTAACCCTCAGCTTAAATGTAACCCTAACCTTAACCCTACCCCTCCCCTTACCCTAACACTAACCCTCCCCCTAACCCTAACTCTCACCCAACACTAACCCTAACCCAACCCTAACCATCACTCTAACCCTAATCCTAACCTTAACCCTAACCCTACCTCTAACCCTTAACCTCAGCTTAAATGTAACCCTAAACCTAATCCTAACCCTAACCTAACCCTAACCCTAACCCTAAGCCTAACCCTAACCCTACCCTAACCTGAACCCTAACCCTAACCCTAACACTATCGCGAACCCAAACCCTAACCCTAACCCTCACCTTAACCCTTACCCTGACACTAACCCTAACCCTACCCCTAAATCTAAACCTAACCCTAACCCTAACCCTACACCTGAGACTAAACCTAACCTGAACCTTTAACCCAAACCCAAGCCTAACCTTAAGCTTAAATGTAACCCTAACCCTAACCCTAACCCTAAGCTTAAATGTAACCCAGCCAAAACCCTAAATCGAACCCTAACCTAACCCTAACCCTAACCGTAAACCTAACCCATAACCCTAACAAAAGCCTAACCATACCCCTACCCCTAACCCTAACCCTAACCTTAACCCCTAACCCTAAGCCAACCCTAACACTCTCCCTAACCTTAACACTAACCCTAAACCTAAACCTAACACTACCCCTAAGACTAAACCTAACGCTAACCCTAACCCCTAAACCTAACACAACCCTAACCCTATATCTAAACTTAACCCTAACCCTAACCCAAACCCCACCCGTAACCCTAAGCTAAATGTAACCCTAACCCTAACCCTTACCCTAAACATGAACCTACCCCTAACCCTAAGATTAAATGTAACCCGAACCCTAAATCTAACCCTAACCCTAACTCCTAACCCTAACCCAACCCCAAACCTAACCTTAACCCTAACTCTAACCCTGAAACTAACCCTACCCCTAAGACTAAAACTAACCCTAAGCCTAACCCAACCTTAACCCTAAACCAAACCCTAACCCTTAACCTAACCCTACCCCTAAGACTAAACCTAACCCTAACCCTAACACCTAACCCTAATCCAGTCCTAACCCTAAACCTAAAACTAACCCTAACCTAACCCTAATTCTAAGAGAAAACCTAACACTAAAATCAACCCATAAACCTAACCCAACCTATCCCTAACCCTAACCCTAACCCTAAACCTAACACTACCCCTAAGACTAAACCTAACCTTAACCCTAACCCCTAACACTAACCCAACCGTAACCCTAACCCTACCCCTAATCCTAAGCTTAAATGTAACCCTAACCCTAAAGCTAACCCTAAAACTACCCCTAACCCTAAGCTCAAATGTAACCCTAACCCTAACCCTAAACCTAACCCTAACCCTTAACCTACCACTAACCCTAAGCTTCAATGTAACGCTAATCCTAACCCTAACTCTAACCCTAAGCCTAACCCTAACCCTAACCCTAACGCTACCCCTACCCTAAACATAACCCTAACCCTAAGCTTAAATGTAACCCTAACCCTAACCCTAACTCTAACGCTAACACTAACCCTAACCCCTAACCCTAACCCAACCCTAACCCTATCTCAAACCCTATCCCTAACCGTAACCGTAACCCTAACCTTAACCCTAAATTAAATGTAACTCTAAACCTAACCCTAACCCTAATTTCTAACCCTAAGCTTAAATGTAACCCTAACCCTAACCCTAAAAATAAACCTAACCCTACCCCTAACCCTAAATTAAATGTAAACCGAAACCTAACCCTAACTCTCACCCTAACGATAACCCTTACCCAAACCTATGCCCTAACCCTAACCAAACCCTAACCCTAAACCCAAACCCTAACCCTAACTCTAACCCTCACACTAAGCCTAACCCTAACCCTACACATTACCCTCAGCTTAAATGAAACCCTAACCCTAACCCCTAACCCTAAACCTAACCCTAACCCTACCCCTAATCCTAAGCTTAAATATAACCCTAAACCTAAACCTAAACCTAACCCTTAACCTACCCCTAACACTAAGCTTAAATGTAATGCTAACCCTAACCCTAACTCTAAACCTAAGCCTAAGCCTAACCGTAACCCTACCCCTAACCCTAAGAATAAATGTAACCCTAACCCTAATTCTAACTCTAACCCTAACCCTAACCCTAACCGCTAACCCTAACCTAACCCTAACCTTAACCCTAACCCTAACCCTAAGCTTAAATGTAACCCTAACCCTAACGCTAACCCTAACGCTAACCCTAAACCTAACCCTAACCCAACACTAACACTAACGCTAAGCTTAAATGTAACCATTACCCTAACCCTAATCCTAACCCTAACCTCTAAACCTAAGCTTAACCGTAACGCCAACCCTAACCCTAACCCTAAACCTAACCCTACCCCTAACCCTAAATTAAATGTAACCCTAAACCTAACCCTAACTCTAACCCTAATCCTAGGGCTTACCCAAAACTAAGCCCTAACAATAACCCAACCCTAACCCTAACCCTAAAACTAACCCTAAGCTCAAATGTAACCCTAACCCTAACTCTAACTCTAACCCTAAATCTAAAGTTAACTCTTAACCTACCCCTAACCCTAAGTTTAAAAGTAAAGCTAACTCTAACCCTAACTCTAAACCAAAGCTTAACCCTAACCCTAACCCTATCCCTAACCCTACCCCTAACATTAAGCAAAAATGTAACCCTGACCCTTACCCTAACCCTAATTCGAACCCTAACCCTAACCCTAACCCTAACAGCTAACCCTAACCCAACCCTAACCCTAACCCTAAGCTTAAATGTAACCCTAACCCTAACCCTAACTCTAACCCTCACCCTAACCCTTACCTAAACCTAAGCCCTAACCCTAACCCTAACCCTAATCCCTAACCCAACCCTAACCCTAACTCTAACCCTAACACTAAGCCTAACCCTAACCCTACCCCTTACCCTCAGCTTAAATGAAACCTTAACCCTAAACCCTAACACAACCCTAAACATAAACCTAAGCTTAAAAGTAACCCTAACACTAACCCTACACCTAACCCTAAACCTACCCCTAACCCTAAACTTAAATGTAACCCTAAACCTAAACCTAACCTTTAATCTACCCCTAACCCTAAGCTAAAATGTAATGCTACCCCTAACCCTAACTCTAAACCTAAGCCTAACCCTAACCCTAACCCTACCCCTAACCCTAAGCATAAATGTAACCCTAACCCTAACCTTAAATCTAACCCTAACCCTAAAACTAACCGCTAACCCTAACCCAAACCTAACCCTAACCCTAACCCTAAGCTTAAATGTAATCCTAACCATAACCCTAACGCTAACCCTAACCCTAACCCTAAACCTAACCAAACCCTAACACTAACCCTAAGCTTAAATGTAACCCTAACCCTAACCCTAATCCTAACCCTAACCCTAACCCATAAACCTAGCTTAAATGTAACCCCATCCCTAACCCTAAACCTAAACCTAATTAAATGTAACCCTAACCCTAATTCTAACCCTAATCCTAGCCCTTACCCAAAACTAAGCCCAAACAATAACCCAACCCTAACCCTAACCCTTAACCCTAACCCAACCCAAACCCTAACCCTAACCTAATCCTAAGCTAAAATGTAACCCTAACAACAACCCTAACTCTAAACCTAACCATACCCCTAACCCCTAACCCTAACACAAGCCAAACCCTAACCCTAAGCTTAAATGTAACCCTAACCCTAACGCTAAACCTACCCAAAAACCTAAGCTTAAATGTAACCCTAACCCTAACCCTAAAGTTAACCCTTAACCTACCCCTAACCCTAAGCTTAAATGTAATGCTAAACCTAACCCTAACTCTAAACCAAAGCCTAAACCTAACCCCAACCCTAACCCTAACCCTACCCCTAATCCTAAGCAAAAAAGTAACCATAACCCTTACCCTAACCCTAACTCTAACCCTAACCCTAACCCTAATAGCTAACCCTAACCCAAACCTAAGCCTAACGCTTACCCTAAGCTTAAATGTAACCCTAAACATAACGATAACCCTAACCCTAACCCTAAACCTAAACCTAACCCAACCATAACCCTAACCATAAGCTTAAATGTAACCCTAACGCTACCCTAACCCTACCCTTAACCCTAAGCTTAAATGTAACCCTAACCCTAACCCTAATCCTAACTCTACCCCTAAACCTAACGCTACCCCTAAGACTAAACCTAAACCTAGCCCCTAACCCTAAACCAATCCTAAGCCTAACCGAACCTAACCCCAACTCTAAACTTCAATGTAAACCTAAACCTAACCCTACCCCTAACCCTAAGCTTAAATATAACCCTAACCCTAACCTTAACCCTAACTCTAACCCTAACCCTAACCCAAACACTGACCCTAACCCCTAACACTAACCCAACCCTAAACCGAAACCTTTCCCTAAACCTAACCCTAACCCTACCCCTAACACTAACCCTACCATAAACCTAACCCCTAACCCGAACACAAACCTAACACGAACTCTAACCCTAAAGCTAACCCTAACCCTAAACCTAACCCTACCCCTAAGACTAAACCTAACCATAACCCCTATCCCTAACCAAAACATAAGCCTATCTCTAACCCTAAACCTAACCCTAACCCTAACCATAACCCTACCCCTAACACTAAGCTTAGATGTAACCCTAACCCTAAACCCTAAGCCTAACCCAACCCTAACACAAACCCTAAGCTTCAATGTAACCCTGACCCTAAACCTACCCCTATACTTAAGGTTAAATGTAACATTAATCCTAACCTTAACCCTAACCCTAACCCGATCCTAACCCTAAACCTAAGATTAAAAGTAACCCTAACACTAACCCTAACCATAACCATAAACTTACCCTTAACCCTAAGCTTAAATGTAACCCTAACCCTAACCCTAACCCTTAACTTACCCCTAACCCTAAGCTTAAATGTAATATTAATCCCAACCGTAACTCTAAACCTAAGCATAACCCTAACCCTAAATCTACCCCTAACCCTAAGCATAAATGTAACCCTAACCCTTACCCTAACTCTAACCCTAACCCTAACCGCTAACCCTAACCCAACCCTAACACTAACCCTAACAATAACCCTAAGATTAAATGTAACCCTAACCATAACCCTAATCCTAAGCTTAAATGTAACCCCAACCCTAACCCTAAACCTAAACCTAACCCTAAACCTAACCCTAAAGTAAACGTAACCCTAACCCTAACCCTAACTCTAACCCTAAGCTTAAATGTAACCCTAAACCAAACGCTACCCCTAAGACTAAACCTAAACTTAACCACTAACCCTAACCCAATCCTAAGCCTATCTCTAACCCTAATCCTAACCCTAAACCAAACTATAAACCTACCCCTAACGCTAAGCTTAAATGTAACCCTAACAATAAACCTAACGCTAACTCTAACGCTAACCCTAAACCTAACCTTAACCCCTAAGCCTAACCGAACCTAACCCCAATTCTAAGCTTCAATGTAAAACTAACCCTAATCCTACCCCTAACCCTAAGATTAAATGTAACCCTAACCCTAACCTTAACCCTAACTCTAACCCTAAACCTAACCCTGACCCTAACCCCTGACCCTAACCCAACCCTAAACCTAACTCTAACCCTAACCCTAACCCTAACCCTTACCCTAACCCTAAACCTAAACCTAGCCCTAAGACTAATCCTACCCTAACCCTAACCCCTAACGAGAACCCAACCCTAACACTATATCTAACCCTAACCCTAACCCGAACTCTACCCCTAAAGCTAACCCTAACCCTAAACATAACCCTACCACTAAGACTAAACCTAACCCTAAACACTAACCCTGACCCAAACCTAAACCTATATCTAACCCTAAACCTAAACACTAACCCTAACCCTAAACCGAAACCCTTACTCTAAGCTTAAATGTAACCCTAACCCTAACCCTAATCCTAAACCAACCCTACCCTAACCCTAAACTTAAATGTAACCCTAACCCTAACTCTAACCATAACCCTAACCCTTACCCTAACCCTAAGCTTCAACACTAACCCAACCCTAACCCTAACTCTAACCCTAACCCTAAGCCTAACCCAAACACTACACCTAACCCGCAGCTTAAATGTAACCCTAAACCTAACCATAACCATAAACCCTAACCCTAACCCAACCCTAACCCTAACCCTAAAGCTAACCCTAAACCGAACCCAAACCCTAAACCTAACCCTAACCCTAACTCTAACCCTAACCATAATTCTAACCCGAACATTAACCCTAATCCTAACGCTACCCCTAACCCTTACCCTAACCCTAACCCTACCCCTAACTCTAACCCTAACCCTAACCCTAAACCTACACCTGACCCTACCCCTAAGACTAAACCTAACCTTAACCCCTAACCCTAACCCAAACCTAACCCTATCTCTAACCCTAACCCTAACACTAACCCTAACCCTAACCCTACCCTACCCCTAACCCTAAGCTTAAATGTAACCCTACCCCTAACCCTAACCCTAAGCTAAAATGTAACCCCATCCCTAACCCTAAGCCTTACCCTAACCCTAACCCATAACGCTAACGCAACCATAAACCTAACCCTAAGCTGAAATGTAACCCTAACGCTAACCCTACCCCTAACCCTAAGCTTAAATGTAACCCTAACCCTAAACCTAACTCTAACCATAACCATAACCCTTAACGATAACCATCACCCTAACCCTAAACCTAACCCTAACCAAAACTTAACCCTAACCCTAAGCTTAAATGTAACCCTAACCCTAACGCTAACCTTCACCCTAACCCTAAACATAACCCTAACCCAACCCTAACACTAACCCTAAGCTTAAATGTAACCCTAACCCTACCCTAATGGTACCTCTAACCCTAAGCTTAAATGTAACCCTAACCCTAACCCTAATCCTTATTCTAACCCTAACCCTAACCCTAAAGCTAACCCTAACACTAAACCTAATCCTACCTCTAAGACTAAACATAACCATAACCCCTATCCCTAACCCAACCCTAAGCCTATCTCTAACCCTAACCCTAACCCAACCCTAACCATAACCCTACCCCTAACCCTAAGCTTAAATGTAACCCTAACACTAACCCTAACCCTAAACCCTAAGCCTAACCCAACCCTAACACTAACCCTAAGCTTCAATGTAACCCTAAACCTAAACCTACCCCTATACCTAAGCTTAAATGTAACCCTAAACCTAACCTTAACCCTAACCCTAACCCAATCCTAACCCTAAACCTAAGCTTAAAAGTAACCCTAACACTAACCCTAACCCTAAACCAACCCCTAACCCTAAGCTTAAATGTAACCCTAACCCTAACCCTAACCCTTAACCTACCCATAACCCTAAGCTTAAATGTAATGCTAACCCTAACCCTAACTCTAAACCTAAGCCTACCCTAACCCTAAACCTACCCCTAACCCTAAGCATGAATGTAAACCTACCCCTTACCCTAACTCTAACCCTAACCCTAACCCTAACCACTAACCCTAACCCAAACCTAACCCTAACACTAACCCTAACCCTAAGCTTAAATGTAACCCTAACCCTAACACTAACGCTAACCCTAACCCTAACCCTAACCCTAACCCTAAACCTAATCCTAATCCTAACTCAACCCTACCACTAACCCTAAGCTTAAATGTAACCCTAACCCTAATCCTAAGCTTCAATGTAACGCCAACCCTAACCCTAAACCTAAACCTAACCCTACCCGTAACCCTAAATTAAATGTAACCTGTAGGGATAAGTCCCGCCCCTTAGGGGGCGTGTTCGCCTCGGGCTAATGTCTGCCTATAAATTTGGCGAGCGTGCTCCGAGCTGTCTCTTCTACTTTCCTGGTCTCCGCGGGAATGGTGGTTCTGTAAGTCTATTTCTACATTAAAACTATATATATTTTTACAAACTGTCTGCATTCGTTTACGCAGCTACATTTTGGCGTCCAACGTCGGGCTATTTTGCCCCCGACTCAAGCGGGTAGCCCACTAGCTAACACAGCACCCTCCTGGGTGCTGTTTTTCAGTTCGTGACTCCGGCCCCAGTGCCGAGTCCGAGACATATTCGGCCACACAGGCCCATTCTGCCTGCGTTGGCTAAGTTTTACAGCGGAACCCCACTGCCTGAATTAGCGGAAGCTCAAGTACCTGCGGTTTTGCAACAAAAGCTGCCACAGCGGCAGATTTGGTCTGACACAAAGTGACTTGGCAGGGCAGTGGTGGCGCACTCTTTTGATACCAGCACTTGGGAGGCAAGGGCAGGCGGATCTCTGTGAGTTTGAGGCCTGCCAGGCAGTGGTAGCACACGCCTTTAATCCCAGCACTTGGGAAGCAGAGGCAGACGGATCTCTGTGAGTTTGAGGCCTGCCTGGGCGTGGTAGTGCACGCCTTTAATCCCAGCACTTGGGAGGCAGAGACAGACGGATCTCTGTGAGTTCGAGGCCAGCCTAGTCTACAAGAGCTAGTTCTAGGACAGGCTCCAAAAACACAGAGACCAACAACTGGCAGGAACCGATCATTGCAGGTAAAAAATTTTTTCTTTTATAAATAAAATGTCTGAACACATTACTGTTCAAGAATTTAACAGTTTTTTTAATTGCACCATGTGGGAGATTTTAACCCTAACACTAACCCTAACCATAACCATAAACTTACCCCTAACCCTAAGCTTAAATGTAACCCTAACCCTAACCCTAACCCTTAACTTACCCCTAACCCTAAGCTTAAATGTAATGATAACCCTAACCCTAACTCTAAACCTAAGTCTAACCCTAACCCTAAATCTACCCATAACCCTAAGCATAAATGTAACCCTAACCCTTACCCTAACTCTAACCCTAACCCTAACCGCTAAACCTAACCCAACCCTAACACTAACCCTAACCCTAAGCTTAAATGTAACCCTAACCCTAACCCTAATCCTAAGCTTAAATGTAACCCCAACCCTAAACCTAACCCTAAACCTAACCCTAAACCTAACCCTAAAGTAAATGTAACCCTAACCCTAACTCTAACCCTAAGCTTAAATGTAACCCTAAACCAAAAGCTACCCCTAAGACTAAACCTAAACCTAACCCCTAACCCTAACCCAAACCTAAGCCTATCTCTAACCCTAACCCTAACCCTAAATCAAATTATAAACCTACCCCTAACCCTAAGCTTAAATGTAACCCTAACGCTAAACCTAACCCTAACCCTAACTCTAACGCTAACCCTAAAGCTAACCTTAACCCCTAAGCCTAACCGAACCTAACCCCAACTCTAAGCTTCAATATAAAACTAACCCTAATCCTACCCCTAACCCTAAGCTTAAATGTAACCCTAACCCTAACCTTAACCCTAACTCTAACCTTAAACCTAACCCTGACCCTAACCCCTAACCCTAACCCAACCCTAAACCTAACTCTAACCCTAACCCTAACCCTAACCCTGACCCTAAACCTAAACCTAGCCCTAAGACTAATCCTACCCTAACCCTAACGAGAACCCAACCCTAACACTATATCTAACCCTAACCCTAACCCACACTACCCCTAAAGCTAACAATAACCCTAAACATAAACCTACCACTAAGACTAAACCTAACCCTAAACCCTAATCCTAACCCAAACCTAAACCTATATCTAACCCTAAACCTAAACACTAACCCTAACCCTAAACTGACCCCTTACTCTAAACTTAAATGTAACCCTAACCCTAACCCTAATCCTAAACCAACCCTACCCCTAACCCTAAACTTAAATGTAACCCTAACCCTAACTCTAACCATAACCCTAACACTTACCCTAACCCTAAGCTTCAACACTAACCCAACCCTAAACCTAACTCTAACCCTAACCCTAAGCCTAACCCAAACACTACACCTAACCCGCAGCTTAAATGTAACCCTAAACCTAACCATAAACATAAATCCTAACCCTAACCCAACCCTAACCCTAACCCTAAAGGTAACCCTAAACGGAACCCAAACACTAACCCTAACCTTAACCCTAACTCTAACCATAACCATAACTCTAACCCGAACATTAACCCTAACCCTAACGCTACCCCTAACCCTTACCCTAACCCTAACCCTAACTCTAACCCTAACCCTAACCCTAACAGCTAACCCTAACCCAACCCTAACCCTAACCATAACCCTAAGCTTAAATATAACCCTAAACCTAACGCTACACCTAAGACTAAACCTAAACCTAACCCCTAACCCTAACCCAATCCTAAGCCTATCTCTAACCCTAACCCTAACCCTAAACCAAACCATAAACCTACCCGTAACCCTAAGCTTAAATGTAACCCTAACCCTAAACTTAACCCTAAGCCTAACTCTAACCCTAACCCTAACCTAAACCTAAACTTAACCCCTAAGCCTAACCGAACCTAACCCCAACTCTAAGCTTCAATGTAAAACTAACCCTAACTCTACCACTAACCCTAAGCTTAAATGTAACCCTAACCATAACCTTAACCCTAACTCTAACCCTAAACCTAACCCTAACCCTAACCCTAACCCATAACACTTAGACAACTCTAACCCTAACCCTTACCCTAACCCTAAACCTAAACCTAGCCCTAAGACTAATCCTACCCTAACCCTAACCCCTAACAAGAACCCAACATTAACACTATATCTAACCCTAACCCTAACCCTAACTCTAACACTAAAGCTAATCCTAACCCTAAACCTAACCCTATCCCTAAGACTAAACCTAACACTAAACCCTAACCCTAACCCAAACCTAAAACTATATCTAACCTTAACCCTAAACACTAACCCTAACCCTAAACCGACCCCTTACTCTAAGCTTAAATGTAACCCTAACCCTTACCCTAATCCTAAACCAACCCTACCCCTAACCCTAAACTTAAATGTAACCCTAACCCTCACCCTAACTCTAACCCTAAACCTAACCCTTACCCTAACCCTAAGCCTCAACCCTAACCCAACCCTAACACTAAACCCTAACCCTAAGCCAACACTACCCTAACACTAACCCTAACCCTAAGCCTAACCCAAACACTACACCTAACCCTAAGCTTAAAGGTAACCCTAACCCTAACCATAACCATAACCCCTAACCCTAACCCAACCCTAAACCTACCCCTAACCCTAACCCAACCCTAACCATAACCCTACCCCTAACCCTAAGCTTAAATGTAACCCTAACACTAACCCTAACCCTAAACCCTAAGCCTAACCCAACCCTAACACTAACCCTAAGCTTCAATGTAACCCTAAACCTAAACCTACCCCTATACCTAAGCTTAAATGTAACCCTAAACCTAACCTTAACCCTAACCCTAACCCAATCCTAACCCTAAACCTAAGCTTAAAAGTAACCCTAACACTAACCCTAACCCTAAACCAACCCCTAACCCTAAGCTTAAATGTAACCCTAACCCTAACCCTAACCCTTAACCTACCCATAACCCTAAGCTTAAATGTAATGCTAACCCTAACCCTAACTCTAAACCTAAGCCTACCCTAACCCTAAACCTACCCCTAACCCTAAGCATGAATGTAAACCTACCCCTTACCCTAACTCTAACCCTAACCCTAACCCTAACCACTAACCCTAACCCAAACCTAACCCTAACACTAACCCTAACCCTAAGCTTAAATGTAACCCTAACCCTAACACTAACGCTAACCCTAACCCTAACCCTAACCCTAACCCTAAACCTAATCCTAATCCTAACTCAACCCTACCACTAACCCTAAGCTTAAATGTAACCCTAACCCTAATCCTAAGCTTCAATGTAACGCCAACCCTAACCCTAAACCTAAACCTAACCCTACCCGTAACCCTAAATTAAATGTAACCTGTAGGGATAAGTCCCGCCCCTTAGGGGGCGTGTTCGCCTCGGGCTAATGTCTGCCTATAAATTTGGCGAGCGTGCTCCGAGCTGTCTCTTCTACTTTCCTGGTCTCCGCGGGAATGGTGGTTCTGTAAGTCTATTTCTACATTAAAACTATATATATTTTTACAAACTGTCTGCATTCGTTTACGCAGCTACATTTTGGCGTCCAACGTCGGGCTATTTTGCCCCCGACTCAAGCGGGTAGCCCACTAGCTAACACAGCACCCTCCTGGGTGCTGTTTTTCAGTTCGTGACTCCGGCCCCAGTGCCGAGTCCGAGACATATTCGGCCACACAGGCCCATTCTGCCTGCGTTGGCTAAGTTTTACAGCGGAACCCCACTGCCTGAATTAGCGGAAGCTCAAGTACCTGCGGTTTTGCAACAAAAGCTGCCACAGCGGCAGATTTGGTCTGACACAAAGTGACTTGGCAGGGCAGTGGTGGCGCACTCTTTTGATACCAGCACTTGGGAGGCAAGGGCAGGCGGATCTCTATGAGTTTGAGGCCTGCCAGGCAGTGGTAGCACACGCCTTTAATCCCAGCACTTGGGAAGCAGAGGCAGACGGATCTCTGTGAGTTTGAGGCCTGCCTGGGCGTGGTAGTGCACGCCTTTAATCCCAGCACTTGGGAGGCAGAGACAGACGGATCTCTGTGAGTTCGAGGCCAGCCTAGTCTACAAGAGCTAGTTCTAGGACAGGCTCCAAAAACACAGAGACCAACAACTGGCAGGAACCGATCATTGCAGGTAAAAAATTTTTTCTTTTATAAATAAAATGTCTGAACACATTACTGTTCAAGAATTTAACAGTTTTTTTAATTGCACCATGTGGGAGATTTTAACCCTAACACTAACCCTAACCATAACCATAAACTTACCCCTAACCCTAAGCTTAAATGTAACCCTAACCCTAACCCTAACCCTTAACTTACCCCTAACCCTAAGCTTAAATGTAATGATAACCCTAACCCTAACTCTAAACCTAAGTCTAACCCTAACCCTAAATCTACCCATAACCCTAAGCATAAATGTAACCCTAACCCTTACCCTAACTCTAACCCTAACCCTAACCGCTAAACCTAACCCAACCCTAACACTAACCCTAACCCTAAGCTTAAATGTAACCCTAACCCTAACCCTAATCCTAAGCTTAAATGTAACCCCAACCCTAAACCTAACCCTAAACCTAACCCTAAACCTAACCCTAAAGTAAATGTAACCCTAACCCTAACTCTAACCCTAAGCTTAAATGTAACCCTAAACCAAAAGCTACCCCTAAGACTAAACCTAAACCTAACCCCTAACCCTAACCCAAACCTAAGCCTATCTCTAACCCTAACCCTAACCCTAAATCAAATTATAAACCTACCCCTAACCCTAAGCTTAAATGTAACCCTAACGCTAAACCTAACCCTAACCCTAACTCTAACGCTAACCCTAAAGCTAACCTTAACCCCTAAGCCTAACCGAACCTAACCCCAACTCTAAGCTTCAATATAAAACTAACCCTAATCCTACCCCTAACCCTAAGCTTAAATGTAACCCTAACCCTAACCTTAACCCTAACTCTAACCTTAAACCTAACCCTGACCCTAACCCCTAACCCTAACCCAACCCTAAACCTAACTCTAACCCTAACCCTAACCCTAACCCTGACCCTAAACCTAAACCTAGCCCTAAGACTAATCCTACCCTAACCCTAACGAGAACCCAACCCTAACACTATATCTAACCCTAACCCTAACCCACACTACCCCTAAAGCTAACAATAACCCTAAACATAAACCTACCACTAAGACTAAACCTAACCCTAAACCCTAATCCTAACCCAAACCTAAACCTATATCTAACCCTAAACCTAAACACTAACCCTAACCCTAAACTGACCCCTTACTCTAAACTTAAATGTAACCCTAACCCTAACCCTAATCCTAAACCAACCCTACCCCTAACCCTAAACTTAAATGTAACCCTAACCCTAACTCTAACCATAACCCTAACACTTACCCTAACCCTAAGCTTCAACACTAACCCAACCCTAAACCTAACTCTAACCCTAACCCTAAGCCTAACCCAAACACTACACCTAACCCGCAGCTTAAATGTAACCCTAAACCTAACCATAAACATAAATCCTAACCCTAACCCAACCCTAACCCTAACCCTAAAGGTAACCCTAAACGGAACCCAAACACTAACCCTAACCTTAACCCTAACTCTAACCATAACCATAACTCTAACCCGAACATTAACCCTAACCCTAACGCTACCCCTAACCCTTACCCTAACCCTAACCCTAACTCTAACCCTAACCCTAACCCTAACAGCTAACCCTAACCCAACCCTAACCCTAACCATAACCCTAAGCTTAAATATAACCCTAAACCTAACGCTACACCTAAGACTAAACCTAAACCTAACCCCTAACCCTAACCCAATCCTAAGCCTATCTCTAACCCTAACCCTAACCCTAAACCAAACCATAAACCTACCCGTAACCCTAAGCTTAAATGTAACCCTAACCCTAAACTTAACCCTAAGCCTAACTCTAACCCTAACCCTAACCTAAACCTAAACTTAACCCCTAAGCCTAACCGAACCTAACCCCAACTCTAAGCTTCAATGTAAAACTAACCCTAACTCTACCACTAACCCTAAGCTTAAATGTAACCCTAACCATAACCTTAACCCTAACTCTAACCCTAAACCTAACCCTAACCCTAACCCTAACCCATAACACTTAGACAACTCTAACCCTAACCCTTACCCTAACCCTAAACCTAAACCTAGCCCTAAGACTAATCCTACCCTAACCCTAACCCCTAACAAGAACCCAACATTAACACTATATCTAACCCTAACCCTAACCCTAACTCTAACACTAAAGCTAATCCTAACCCTAAACCTAACCCTATCCCTAAGACTAAACCTAACACTAAACCCTAACCCTAACCCAAACCTAAAACTATATCTAACCTTAACCCTAAACACTAACCCTAACCCTAAACCGACCCCTTACTCTAAGCTTAAATGTAACCCTAACCCTTACCCTAATCCTAAACCAACCCTACCCCTAACCCTAAACTTAAATGTAACCCTAACCCTCACCCTAACTCTAACCCTAAACCTAACCCTTACCCTAACCCTAAGCCTCAACCCTAACCCAACCCTAACACTAAACCCTAACCCTAAGCCAACACTACCCTAACACTAACCCTAACCCTAAGCCTAACCCAAACACTACACCTAACCCTAAGCTTAAAGGTAACCCTAACCCTAACCATAACCATAACCCCTAACCCTAACCCAACCCTAAACCTACCCCTAACCCTAACCCAACCCTAACCATAACCCTACCCCTAACCCTAAGCTTAAATGTAACCCTAACACTAACCCTAACCCTAAACCCTAAGCCTAACCCAACCCTAACACTAACCCTAAGCTTCAATGTAACCCTAAACCTAAACCTACCCCTATACCTAAGCTTAAATGTAACCCTAAACCTAACCTTAACCCTAACCCTAACCCAATCCTAACCCTAAACCTAAGCTTAAAAGTAACCCTAACACTAACCCTAACCCTAAACCAACCCCTAACCCTAAGCTTAAATGTAACCCTAACCCTAACCCTAACCCTTAACCTACCCATAACCCTAAGCTTAAATGTAATGCTAACCCTAACCCTAACTCTAAACCTAAGCCTACCCTAACCCTAAACCTACCCCTAACCCTAAGCATGAATGTAAACCTACCCCTTACCCTAACTCTAACCCTAACCCTAACCCTAACCACTAACCCTAACCCAAACCTAACCCTAACACTAACCCTAACCCTAAGCTTAAATGTAACCCTAACCCTAACACTAACGCTAACCCTAACCCTAACCCTAACCCTAACCCTAAACCTAATCCTAATCCTAACTCAACCCTACCACTAACCCTAAGCTTAAATGTAACCCTAACCCTAATCCTAAGCTTCAATGTAACGCCAACCCTAACCCTAAACCTAAACCTAACCCTACCCGTAACCCTAAATTAAATGTAACCTGTAGGGATAAGTCCCGCCCCTTAGGGGGCGTGTTCGCCTCGGGCTAATGTCTGCCTATAAATTTGGCGAGCGTGCTCCGAGCTGTCTCTTCTACTTTCCTGGTCTCCGCGGGAATGGTGGTTCTGTAAGTCTATTTCTACATTAAAACTATATATATTTTTACAAACTGTCTGCATTCGTTTACGCAGCTACATTTTGGCGTCCAACGTCGGGCTATTTTGCCCCCGACTCAAGCGGGTAGCCCACTAGCTAACACAGCACCCTCCTGGGTGCTGTTTTTCAGTTCGTGACTCCGGCCCCAGTGCCGAGTCCGAGACATATTCGGCCACACAGGCCCATTCTGCCTGCGTTGGCTAAGTTTTACAGCGGAACCCCACTGCCTGAATTAGCGGAAGCTCAAGTACCTGCGGTTTTGCAACAAAAGCTGCCACAGCGGCAGATTTGGTCTGACACAAAGTGACTTGGCAGGGCAGTGGTGGCGCACTCTTTTGATACCAGCACTTGGGAGGCAAGGGCAGGCGGATCTCTGTGAGTTTGAGGCCTGCCAGGCAGTGGTAGCACACGCCTTTAATCCCAGCACTTGGGAAGCAGAGGCAGACGGATCTCTGTGAGTTTGAGGCCTGCCTGGGCGTGGTAGTGCACGCCTTTAATCCCAGCACTTGGGAGGCAGAGACAGACGGATCTCTGTGAGTTCGAGGCCAGCCTAGTCTACAAGAGCTAGTTCTAGGACAGGCTCCAAAAACACAGAGACCAACAACTGGCAGGAACCGATCATTGCAGGTAAAAAATTTTTTCTTTTATAAATAAAATGTCTGAACACATTACTGTTCAAGAATTTAACAGTTTTTTTAATTGCACCATGTGGGAGATTTTAACCCTAACACTAACCCTAACCATAACCATAAACTTACCCCTAACCCTAAGCTTAAATGTAACCCTAACCCTAACCCTAACCCTTAACTTACCCCTAACCCTAAGCTTAAATGTAATGATAACCCTAACCCTAACTCTAAACCTAAGTCTAACCCTAACCCTAAATCTACCCATAACCCTAAGCATAAATGTAACCCTAACCCTTACCCTAACTCTAACCCTAACCCTAACCGCTAAACCTAACCCAACCCTAACACTAACCCTAACCCTAAGCTTAAATGTAACCCTAACCCTAACCCTAATCCTAAGCTTAAATGTAACCCCAACCCTAAACCTAACCCTAAACCTAACCCTAAACCTAACCCTAAAGTAAATGTAACCCTAACCCTAACTCTAACCCTAAGCTTAAATGTAACCCTAAACCAAAAGCTACCCCTAAGACTAAACCTAAACCTAACCCCTAACCCTAACCCAAACCTAAGCCTATCTCTAACCCTAACCCTAACCCTAAATCAAATTATAAACCTACCCCTAACCCTAAGCTTAAATGTAACCCTAACGCTAAACCTAACCCTAACCCTAACTCTAACGCTAACCCTAAAGCTAACCTTAACCCCTAAGCCTAACCGAACCTAACCCCAACTCTAAGCTTCAATATAAAACTAACCCTAATCCTACCCCTAACCCTAAGCTTAAATGTAACCCTAACCCTAACCTTAACCCTAACTCTAACCTTAAACCTAACCCTGACCCTAACCCCTAACCCTAACCCAACCCTAAACCTAACTCTAACCCTAACCCTAACCCTAACCCTGACCCTAAACCTAAACCTAGCCCTAAGACTAATCCTACCCTAACCCTAACGAGAACCCAACCCTAACACTATATCTAACCCTAACCCTAACCCACACTACCCCTAAAGCTAACAATAACCCTAAACATAAACCTACCACTAAGACTAAACCTAACCCTAAACCCTAATCCTAACCCAAACCTAAACCTATATCTAACCCTAAACCTAAACACTAACCCTAACCCTAAACTGACCCCTTACTCTAAACTTAAATGTAACCCTAACCCTAACCCTAATCCTAAACCAACCCTACCCCTAACCCTAAACTTAAATGTAACCCTAACCCTAACTCTAACCATAACCCTAACACTTACCCTAACCCTAAGCTTCAACACTAACCCAACCCTAAACCTAACTCTAACCCTAACCCTAAGCCTAACCCAAACACTACACCTAACCCGCAGCTTAAATGTAACCCTAAACCTAACCATAAACATAAATCCTAACCCTAACCCAACCCTAACCCTAACCCTAAAGGTAACCCTAAACGGAACCCAAACACTAACCCTAACCTTAACCCTAACTCTAACCATAACCATAACTCTAACCCGAACATTAACCCTAACCCTAACGCTACCCCTAACCCTTACCCTAACCCTAACCCTAACTCTAACCCTAACCCTAACCCTAACAGCTAACCCTAACCCAACCCTAACCCTAACCATAACCCTAAGCTTAAATATAACCCTAAACCTAACGCTACACCTAAGACTAAACCTAAACCTAACCCCTAACCCTAACCCAATCCTAAGCCTATCTCTAACCCTAACCCTAACCCTAAACCAAACCATAAACCTACCCGTAACCCTAAGCTTAAATGTAACCCTAACCCTAAACTTAACCCTAAGCCTAACTCTAACCCTAACCCTAACCTAAACCTAAACTTAACCCCTAAGCCTAACCGAACCTAACCCCAACTCTAAGCTTCAATGTAAAACTAACCCTAACTCTACCACTAACCCTAAGCTTAAATGTAACCCTAACCATAACCTTAACCCTAACTCTAACCCTAAACCTAACCCTAACCCTAACCCTAACCCATAACACTTAGACAACTCTAACCCTAACCCTTACCCTAACCCTAAACCTAAACCTAGCCCTAAGACTAATCCTACCCTAACCCTAACCCCTAACAAGAACCCAACATTAACACTATATCTAACCCTAACCCTAACCCTAACTCTAACACTAAAGCTAATCCTAACCCTAAACCTAACCCTATCCCTAAGACTAAACCTAACACTAAACCCTAACCCTAACCCAAACCTAAAACTATATCTAACCTTAACCCTAAACACTAACCCTAACCCTAAACCGACCCCTTACTCTAAGCTTAAATGTAACCCTAACCCTTACCCTAATCCTAAACCAACCCTACCCCTAACCCTAAACTTAAATGTAACCCTAACCCTCACCCTAACTCTAACCCTAAACCTAACCCTTACCCTAACCCTAAGCCTCAACCCTAACCCAACCCTAACACTAAACCCTAACCCTAAGCCAACACTACCCTAACACTAACCCTAACCCTAAGCCTAACCCAAACACTACACCTAACCCTAAGCTTAAAGGTAACCCTAACCCTAACCATAACCATAACCCCTAACCCTAACCCAACCCTAAACCTACCCCTAACCCTAACCCTAAACCGAACCCAAACTCTAACCCTAAACATAACTCTAACCTGAACACTAACCGTAACCCTAAGGCTACCCCTAATCCTTACCCTAACCATAACCCTACCCCTAACTCTAACCCTAACCCTAAACCTAAGACTAAACATAACATTAACCCCTAACCCCAACCGAAACCTTACCCTATCTCTAACCCTAACCCTAACACTAAACCTAATCCTAACCCTACCCCTAACCCTAAGCTTAAATGTAACCCTAACTCTAACCTGAACACTAATCCTAACCCTAAGGCTACCCCTAACTCTTACCCTAACCCTAACCCTACCCCTAACTAACAGTAACCCTAACCCAAAACCTACACCTAACCCTACCCCTAAGACTAAACTTAACCCTAACCCCTAACCCAAACCGAAACCTAACCCTATCTCTAACCCAACCCTAACACTAACCCCTAACCCTAACACAACACTAACATTAACTCTAACCCTAACCCTAAGCCTAACCCAAACACTACACCTAACAGTCAGCTTCAATGTAACCCTAACCATAACCATAACCAACCCAACACTAACCCTAACCCTAACAATAAACAGAACCCAAACCCTAACCCTAAAACTAACCCTAACTCTAACCCTAACCATATCTCTAACCCGAACACTAACCCTAACCCAACCCTAACCCTACCCCTAACCCTAAGCTTAAATGTAACCCTAACACTAACCCCAACCCTAACCCTAAACCCTAAGCCTAACCCAACCCTAACACTAACCCTAAGCTTCAATGTAACCCTAACCCTAAACCTCCCCCTATCCCTAAGCTTAAATGTAACCCTAACCATAAACTTAACCCTAACTCTAACCCTAACCCTAACCTTAAACCTAAGGCTAACCCTAAACCTAACCCCTAACCCTAATACAACCCTAAACCAAACCCTAACCGTAACCCTTAACGTACCCCTTACCCTAAGCTTTAATGTAACGCTAACCCTAACCCTAACTCTAACACTAAGCCTAACCCTAAAACTAACTTTACCCCTAACCCTAAGCTTAAATGTAACCCTAATTCTAACCTTAACCCTAACTCTAACCCTAACCCTAATGCCTAACCCTAACCCAACCCTAAACCTAACTCTAACCCTAAGCCTAACACAACACTAACAGTAAACCAAAACCTAACCCTTAACCTAACCCTAACAATAAGACTACACCTAACCCTAACCCATAACCCAAACCCAATCCTAACCCTAAACCTAAAACTGACCCTAAACCTAACCCTAACCCTAAGACTAAACCTAACCCTAAAACTAACCCCTAATTCTAACCCACCCTATCCCTAACCCTAACCCTAACCCTACCCCTAAGCCTGAGCTCAAATGTAACCCTAACCCAAACTCTATCCCTAACTCTAACCCTAACCCCTAACCCTAAACCAAACCAAACCCTCACTCTAACCCTAATCCTAACATTAACACTAACCCTAACCCTCACTCTAACCCTAACCCTAATCCTAACCCCTAACACTAACCCAACCCTAACCCTAACCATAAGCTTAAATGTAACCCTCACCCTAACCCTAACCTTAACCCTACCACTAACCCTAAGCTTAAATATAACCCTAACTCTAACCCTACCCCTAAACCTCAGCTTAAATATAACCCTAACCCTAAGCCTAACTCTAACAGTAACCCTAACCCTAACCCATAACCCTAACCCAACCCTAACACTAACCCTAACCCTAATGCTAACGCTAACGCTAACGCTAACCCTAACCCTAACCCCTAACCCTAAGCCAACGATAACTCTAACCCTAACCTTAAACCTAAACCTAACCCTACCCCTATGACTAAACCTAAACCTAACCCTACCCTAAACCGAACCCTTCCTCTAACCCTAAGCTTAAATACAACCCTAACCCTAACACTAACACTAACCCTAACCCTAACTCTAACCTTAACCCTAACCCTAACCCAACCCTAACACTAACACTAAGCTTAAATGTAAGCCTAACAGGAATCCTAACCCTAACCCTAACCCTAAGCTTAAATGTAACCCTAACCCTAACCCTGAACCTAACCCTAAGACAACCCTAACCCTAAATCTAACCCTAATCCTAACCCTAAGCCTAACCCTACCCCTAACCCTCAGCTTAAAAGTAACCCTAAACATAAGCCTAAGCCTAACCCAAACCCTAACCCTACACCAAAGACTATATCTAATCCAGTACCCTAACCCTAACCCAACCCTAACCCTATTTCTAAGCCTAATCGTAACCCTAACTCTAACCCTAATCCTAAACCTAAACCTAACACTGACCCTAAACCTAAGCTTAAATGTAACCCTAAGGCTAATCCTAACCCTAACCCTAACCCCTAACCCTAACCCAACCCTAACCCTAACCCTAAGCTTATATGTAACCCTAACCCTAACCTTAACCCTACACCTACGATCAGCTTATGCAACCCTAAACCTAACCCTAACCTTAAAGCTAACCCTACCCCTAAGACTAAACCTAACACTAACCCTAATCCCTAACCCTAAACCTAAAACTAACCCTAAACCTAACCGTAATCCTAACCCTACCCCTAACCCTAAGCTTAAATGTAACCCTAACCCTAACCCTAACCCTTCCTTAACCCTAACCCTAACCCTAACTCTAACCCTAACCCTAACACTAACCCTAACTCTATCTAGAACCCTAACCCAAACCCTAACCCTAACCCTTACTCTAACCCTAAACCTAACACTACCCCTAAGACTAAACCTAACTCTAAACCTAACCCTAAGCCCTAACTAGAACCCTAAACCTAACCCTAACCGTAATCCTAACCTTACCCCTAACCCTCAGCTTAAAAGTAACCCTAAACCAAAGCCTAACCCTAACCCTAACCCTAAACCTACCCCTAAGACTAAACCTAAAACTAACCTTAAAACCAAAACAATATCCCAACCCTAACCAAATATGTAACCCTAACCCTAACCCTCACCCTAACCCTACCCCCTAACAATAAGATTAAATGTAACCCTAAACCTAACCCTAACCCTACCCCTAACCCTAAGCTTAAATGTAACCCTAAACCTTACCCTAAACCTAACTCTAACCAAGACTCTAAACCTAACCCTAACTGCTAACCCTAACCCAAACATAACCCTAACCCTAGGCATGAATGTAAACCTAACCCTTACCCTAACCCTAACACTAACCCCTAACACTAACCCAATCATATCCCGAACCCTAACCCTAACCCTACCCCTAAACCTAACCCTAACACTAACCCTAACCCCTAACCCTAACCCAACCTTAAACCTAAACCTAACCCTAAACCTAACCCTACCCCTAAGACTTAACCTAACCCTAACACTAAGACCTAACCCTAACCCAACCCTATCCCTATATCTAACCATAACACTTACCCTAACGCTACCCCTAACCCTAAGCTTAAATGTAACCCAACATTAACCCTAATCCTAACCTACCCCTAACCCTAAGCTTAAATGTAACCCTAACCCTTACCCTAACCCTAACACTAACCGTAACCCTAAGCCTAACCCCTAACCGTAACACAACCCTAACCCTAACCCTGAGCTTAAATGTAACCCTAACCCTAACCCTACCGCTAATCCTAAGATTAAATGTAACCCTAACCCTAACCCTAACTCCAACCCTAACCCTAACCCTTATTCTAACCCTAAAACTAACCCTAAGGTAAAATGTAACCCTTACGCTAAACGTAAACCTAAATCTAACCCTAACATTAACCCCTAACCCTAACCCAACCCTAACCCTAAGCCTAACCCTAACCCTAAACCTAAACATAACTTATCCCTAAGACTAAACCTAACCTTAACCCCCAACCCAACCCTAAGAATATCTCTAACCCAATCCCTATACATAACCCTAACCCTAACCCTTACCCTAACACTGAGCTTCAATGTAAACCTAACCCTAACCCTAATAATAACACTAACCCTCACCCCTAACCCTAACCACTAACCCTAAACCTAACCCTAAGCTTAAATGTAACCCTAATCCTAACACTACCCCTAACCCTACCACTAACCCTAAACTTAAATGTAACCCTAACCCTAACCCTAGCACTAACTCTAACCCTAACACTAACCCTACCCAACCCTAACCCTCACTCTAATCCTAATCCTAACCCTAACCCAACCCTAAACCTAACCCTAAGCTTAAATGTAACCCTAACCCTAACCCTACCTCTAACTCTAAGCTTAAATGTAACTCTAACCCTAATCCTAAACTTAACCCTAAACCTAACCCTACCCATAAGACTAAACCTAAACCTAACCTTAAACCCTACACAAACCCAACCCTAAACCTATATCTAACCCTAACCCTTACCCTCACCCTAAACCTACCCCTAACAATAAGATTAAATGTAACTCTAAACCTAACCCTAACCCTACCCCTAACCATAAGCTTAAATGTAACCCTAACCCTTACCATGACCCTAACTCTAACACTAACCCTAACCGTAAAACTAACCCCTAAATCTAAACCACCCTAACCCTAGCTTTAAGTTTAAATGTAACCCTAACCCTAACCCTAACCCTAAGATTAAATGTAACCCTAACCTTATTTCTAACCCTAACCCTAACCATAACCCTCAGCTTTAATGTTACCTTCATCCTAACCCTAACCCCTAACCCTAAACCAACCCTAACCCTACCTCTAACCATAAACCTAAGCCTAAGCCTCACCGTAACCCTAATCCTACTCACTGCCCTATCCCTACGCCTAACCCTAAAATTAACCGTAACCCTAACCTTTAACACTAACCCATCCCTATTCCTAACCCTAACCATAACCTTACCCCTAAACCTAACCCTAACCCTAACCCTAACCCCTAACCCTAACCCAACCCTAACCCTAAACCTAACCCTAAACCGTACCCTTCCCCTAAGACTTAACCTAACCCTAACCCTAAACCCTAACCCTAATAAAACCCTAACCCTAAAACTAAACCTAACCCTAAGCCTAACGCTACCCTAAGCGTAACCCTATCCCTAATCCTAAACCTAACCCTAAACCTAAGCCTAAGCTTAAATGTAACCCTAACCCTAACCCTAACCCTACCCCTACCCCTAAGCTTAAATATAACCCTAACCCTATCCCTAACTCTAACTCTAACCCTAACCCTAAACGTAACCCTAATCCCTAACCCTAAACCAACCCTAACCTTCACTCTAATCCTAATCCTAACCCTACCCGTAAACCTCAGCTTAAATTTATCTCTAACCCTAACACTAACCCTAACCCAACCCTAGACATAACCATAACTCTAACCCAACCCTAACCCTAAACCTAACCCTAAGCCTAACCCTAACCCTAACCGTGACACTAACCCTAACCTTAACCCTAACCCTAAACCCTAACCCTAACCCAACCCTAACCCTAACATTAACCCTACATCTAACTCTAAACTTAAACCTAACCCTAAACCTTACCCAAACCCTAAAAGTAACCCTAACCCATAAACATAACCCAACCCTAACACTAACTGTAAACCTAACCCTAAGACTAACCCTAAACCTAACCCTAACCCTAAGCCTAAAGCTAACCCTAACCCTAACCGTACCCCTAACCCTTAACATAACTCTAACCCTAACCCTAACTCTAAACCTAACCATAACCTAACCGTACCCTTAAGACTAAACCTAACCCTAACCCCTAACCCTAACCCAAACCTAAACCTAAATCTAACCCTAACCGTAACCCCTAACCATAACCCAACCCTAACCCTAACCATAAACCTAAACCTAAACCTATCCCTAAGACTAAACCTAACCTTAACCCCTAACCCAACCGAATCCTAACAATATCTCTAAGCCTATCCCTAACCATAACCCCAACCCTAACCCTAAGCTTAAATGTAACCCTCACACTAACACTAACCCTAACCCCTAACCCTAACCCAATCCTAATCCTAACCCTGAGCTTAAATGTAACCCTAACCCTAAAATTAACCCTAACACTACCTGTAAACTTCAGCTTAAATTTAACCGTAACCCTAATCCTAGCGCTAACTCTAACCCTAACACTAACCATACCCAACTTTAAACATCACTCTAACCCTAATCCTAACCCTAAACCTAAATCCTAACCCTAACCCTAAGAAAACCCGAACCTTAACCCTAAGCTTAAATGTAACCCTAACACTAACCCTAACCCTACCTCTAACTCTAAGCTTAAATGTAACACTAACCCTTATCCTGACAATAACACTAACCCCTAACCCTAACCCTAACCCTAAACCTAAACCTACCCCTACCCCTTACCCTACCCCTAAAACTAAGATTAAATGTAACTCTAACCCGAACCCTAACCCTAACCCTAATCCTAACCATAACCCTAAGATTAAATGTAACCCTAACCCTAAATCTAATCCTAACCCTAAAGCTAACCCTAACCCTAACTCTATCCCGAACCCTAACCCTAACCCTACCACTAACTCTAAGCTTAAATGTAACCCTAACCCTAACCCTTAACCTAACCATACCCCTAAGACTAAACCTAACACTAACTCCTAACCCTAAACAAACCCTAAAAAATCTCTAAGCCTAACCCTAACACTAACCCTATCCCTAACACTACCCATAAGCCTAAGCTTAAATGTAACCCTAAGACTAACCTTAACCCTAACCCTAAGCTTAAATGTAACCCTAAATCTAACCCTAACCCTAATACTAACCCCTAACCCTAACCCAACATTAACCCTGACCATAAGCTTAAATATAACCCTAACCCTAACCCTAACACTAAACCTTCCTGTAAACCTAAGCTTAAATATAACCCTAACCCTAACACTAAAACTAACCCTAACCCTACCCCTAACCCTAAGGTTAAATGGAACCCTAACCCTTACCCTAACCCTACCCCTAACCCTAACCGTAACCCTAACCCTAACCCTATCACTAAACCTAACCCTAACCCTACTCCTAACCCAAACGCTTCCTCTAACCGTAAGCTTAAATATAACCATAACCCTAACCCTAACCCAAACCCTAACACTAACCCTAACCCTAACCCTACCACTAACCCTAAATCTAACCCTAACCCTAACCCCTAACCCTAACCCAACCCTAACCATAACCTTGAGCTTAAATGTAACCCTAACCCTAACACTACCCCTAACCCTGAGCTTAAATGTAACCCTAACCCTAATCCTAACACAACCCTAACCCTCAATCTAACCCTAATCATAACCCTAACCCTAAACCTACCCCTAACCCTAATCTTAAAGTAACCCTAAACCTAAGCCGAACCCTAACCCTAACCCCTAACACTAATCCAACCCTAACCTAACACTAACCCAAACCCTAAGCCTAACGCTAACCCTAACCCTAACCCTACCCCTAAACCTAACACTAACCCTAATCCCTAACACTAACCCAAAATTAACCCTAACCCTAACCCAACCCTAACCCTAAACCTAACCCTAACTCTACCCCTAAAACTAAGCTTAAATGTAACCGTAACCCTAACCTAAACCCCAAGCTTAAATGTAACCCTTTCCCTAATCCTAACCCTAACTCTAACCCTAACCCTAACCCTCAGCTTTAATGTTACCCTCATCCTAACCCTAACCCCTAACCCTAAACCAACCCTAACCCTACCTCAAAACCTAAACCTAAGCCTAAGCCTCACCGTAAACCCAATCCTACTCACTACCCTATCCCTACCCCTAACCCTAAAATTAACCCTAACCCTAACCCCTTACACTAACCCATCCCTATTCCAAACCCTAACCATAACCCTACCCCTAAACCTACCCCTTAACCTAACCCTAACCCCTAACCCTAACCCAACCCTAACCCTAAACCTAACCCAAAACCTAACCCTACCCCTAAGACTAAACCTAACCCTAACCCCTAACCCTAACCCAACCCAAACCCTATATCTAACCCTAACCCTAACCCTAACGCTACCCCTAACCCTAAGCTTAAATGTAACACCAACCCTAACCCTAACCCTACACCTAAACCTAAGCTTAAATGTAACCCTAACCCTTACCCTAACCCTAACACTAACTGTAACCCTAACCCTAAACCCTAACCCTAACCCAAACCTAACCCTGAGCTTAAATGTAACCCTAACCATAACCCTAACCCTAACCCTACCGCTAACCCTAAGATTAAATGTAACCATAATTCTAACCCTAACTCCAACCCTAACACTAACCCTTATTCTAAACCTAACCCTACAACTAACCCTATGCTAAAATGTAACCCTAACCCTAAACCTAAATCTAACCCTAACCGTAACTCCTAACCATAAACCAAACCTAACCCTATATCTAACCCTAACCCTAACCCTACCCCTAATCCTAAGATTAAATGCAACCCTAACCCTAACCCTAAACCTAAACCTAAGCTTAAATGTAACACTAACCCTTACCCTGACCATAACTCTAACACTAACCCTAACCCTAACACTAACCCCTAACCCTAACCCAACCCTAACCCTAATCCTAAGATTAAATGTAACCCTAACCCTAACCTTACACCTATTCCTAAGATTAAATTTAACCCTGACCCTAACCCTAACAATAACCCTAAACCTACCACAACCCCTAAACTTAAATGTAAACCTAACCCTAAATATAATGCTAACACTAACCCTAACCCCTAACCCTAACCCAACCCCAACCCCGAACCCCAACCCAAACCCTAAACCTAACCCTACACCTAAGACTAAATCTAACCCTGTTCCCTAACCCTAACCCAACCTTAACCCTATTTCTAATCCTATTCGTAACCCTAACCCTAACACTAACACTAAACCTAACCCTAACCCTTACCCTAACCCTAAGCTTAAATGTAACCCTAACCCTAACCGTAACCCCTAACCCTAACCCAAGCCTAACCTTAAACCTAAGCTTAAATGTAACCCTAACCCTAAACCTACCCCTACGCCTAACCCTAAACTTAACCCTAGCCCTACCCCTAAACCTTACCCTAATCCTAAAACTAACCCTAACCCATAACCATAACACAACCCTAACCCTAACTCTAACCCTAAACCTAAGCCTAAACCTAAACAAACCCTACCCCTAAAGCTAACTCCAACCCTAACCCCTGACCGTAACCCAACCCTAACCCTAACCCTGAGCTTAAATGTAACCCTAACCCTAACCTTACCCCTTCCCTAAGATTAAATGTAACCGTGACCCTAACCATAACCCTAACCCTAAACCTACCACAAACCCTAAGCTTAAATGTAACCCTAACCCTAAATGAAACACTAACACTAACCCTAACCCCTAACCCTAACCCAAACCTAACCCCAACCCCAACCCTAAACCTAACCCTAAACCTAACCCTACACCTAAGACTAAATCTAACCTTGTTCCCTAACCCTAACCCAACCCTAACCCTATTTCTAACCCTAATCGTAACCCTAACCCTAACCCTATCCCTAAACCTAACCCTGACCATTACCCTAACCCTAAGCTTAAATGTAACCCTAACCCTAACCGTAACCCCTAACCCTAACCCAAGCCTAACCCTAAACCTAATCTTAAATGTAACCCTAACCCAAAACCTAACCCTATGCCTAACCCTAAACTTAACCCAAACCCTTACCCTAACCCTAACCCTAACCCCAAACAATAACACAACCCTAACCCTAACAGTAACACTAACCCTAAATCTAAACCTACCCCTAAGACTAAACCTAACCCTAACCCTAACCCTACCACTAACTTTAAACATAACCCTAACCCTAAACCTAACCATACCCCTAAGACTAAACCTAACACTAACCCCTAACCCTAACCAAACTCTAAACCTATCTCTAACCCTAACCCTAACACTAACCCTATCCCTTACACTACCCATAACCCTAAGCTTAAATGTAACCCTAAGACTAACCATAACCCTAAGTTTAATGTAACCCTAACCCTAACCCTAACTCTCACCCTAACCCTAACCCTAACCCCTAACCTTAACCCAACCCTAACACTAACCATAAGCTTAAATATAACCCTAACCCTAACCCTACCCCTAAACCTAAGCTTAAATATAACCCTAACCCTAACCCTAACTCTAACAGTAACCCTAACCCTAACCCATAAACCGAACCTAACCCTAATGCTAACGCTAACCCTAACCCTAAACCTAACCCCTAACCCAAAGCCAACGATAACCCTAACCCTAAACTTAAACCTAAACCTAACCCTACCCCTATGACTAAATCTAACCCTAACCTTACCCCTAACCCTAACGCTTCCTCTATCCCTAAGCTTAAATATAACCCTAACCCTAGACCTAACTATTATCCTAACACTAACCCAAACACTAACACCTAACCCTGACCCTAAACCTAACCCTACCCGTAAGACTAAACCTAACCCTATCCGCTAACCCAAACCAAACCCTAAACCTATCTCTTACCCTAACTTTAACTCTAACCCGAACCCTACCCCTAACACTAAGATTAAATGTAACCATAACCCTAACCCTAACTCTACCCTAACCCTTAACCTTACCCTACCCCTAAGACTTAACCTAACCCTAACCCCTAACCCTAGCCGAACCCACCCTATATCTAACTCTAACCCTAACCCTAACGCTACCCCTAACCCTAAGCTTAAATATAACCCTACCCCTAACCCTAGACCTAACTCTAATCCTAACCCTAACACTAACCCCAAACCCTAAGCTTAAATATAACAAAAAACCTAACCCTAACCCTACGCCTAACCCTAAGCTTAAATGTAACACTAACCCTTACCCTAAACCTAAATCTAACTGTAACCCTAAACCTAACCCCTAACCCTAACCCAAACCTAACTCAAACCCAGAGCTTAAAAGTAACCCAAACCCTAACCCTTACCCTACCGCTAACTCTAAGATTAAATGTAACCCTAACAATAACCCTAACTCCAACTTTAACCCTAACCCTTATTCTAAACCTAACCCTACCACTAACCCTAAGCTAAAATGTAACCCTAACCCTAAACCTAAATCTAACCCTAACCGTAACTCCTAAACCTAACTCAACCCTAACCCTATATCTAACCCTAACCCTAACCCTACCCCTAATCCTAACATTAAATGTAACCCTGACGCTAACCCTAAGCCTACCACAACCCCTAAGCTTAAATATAACCCTAACCCTAACCGTAACCCCTAACCCTAACCCAAGCCTAACCCTAAACCTAAGCTTAAATGTAACCATAACCCCAAATCTAACCCTACGCCTAACCCTAAAATTATCCCTACCCCTACCCCTAACCCTTACCCTAACCCTAAAATTAACCCTAACCCATAACCATAACCCAACCCTAACCCTAACTCTAACCCTAAACCTAAGCCTAAGCCTAAAACTAACCCTAACGCTGAAGCTAACCCTAACCCTAAACCTAACCCTAACACTAACCCCTTACCCTAATCCAACCATAACCCTAACCCTAAAGCTAACCCTAACCCTAACCCTAATCCTATCCCTAACCCATACTCTAAACCTAACCCTAACCATAACCCTAAACCTAACCCTACCACTAACACTAAACCTAACCCTAAACCTAACACCTAACCCTAATCCAACCCAAACCCTGTATCTAACCCTCACCCTACACCTAACGCTACCCCTAACCTTCGCTTAAATGTAACCCTAACATTAGCCATAACCCTAACCCTACCCCTAACGCTAAGCTTAAATGTAACCCTAACCCTTACCCCAACCCTAACTCTAAACGTAACCCTAACCCCTAACTGTAACCCAACCCTAACCCTAACCCTGAGCTTAAATGTAACCCTAAACCTAACCCTACCGCTAATCCTAAGATTAAATGTAATCCTAACCCTAAACCTAACTACAATCCTAACCCTAACCCTTATTCTAACCCTACCACTAACCCTAAGCTAAAATGTAACCCTAACGCTAACCCTAAACCTAAATCTAACCCTAACTGTAACCCCTAACCCTAACCCAACCCTAACCCTAAGCCTAACCCTAACCCTAAACCTAAACCTAACTTATCCCTAAGACAAAACCTAACCTTAACCCCTAACCCTAACCCAACCCAAAGAATATCTCTACCCTATCCCTATCCATAAACCTAACCCTAACACTTACCCTAACATTGAGCTTAAATGTAAAACTAACCCTAACCCTACACTAACACTATCCCTAACCCTAACCCTAACCACTAACCCTAACCTAACCCCTAATCCTAACACTAACCCTAACCCTACCACTAACCCTAAACTTAAATGTAACAATAACCTTAATGCTAGCGCTAACTCTAACCCTAACACTAACCCTACCCAACCCTAACCCTCACTCTAACCCTAATCCTAACCCTAACCCTACCCCTAACACTAACCCAACCCTAACCGTAACCCTAAGCTTAAATGTAACCCTAAGCCTAACCCTACCTCTAACTCTAAGCTTAAAAGTAACTCTAAACCTAACCATAACCCTAAACCTAAACTTAACCCTACCCCTAAGACTAAACCTAAACCTAACCTTAAACCCTAACAATAACCCAACCATAACCCTATATCTAACACTAACCCTAACCCTAACCCTACCCCTAACATTAAGATTAAATGTAACCCTAAACCTAACCGTACCCCTAACCCTTAGCTTAAATGTAACCCTAACCCTTACCATAACCCGAACTCTAACACTAACCCAAACAGTAACAGTAACCCCTACACATAACCCACCCTAACCCTAACCCTAAGCTTAATGTAACCCTAACCCTAACCCTACCCCTAACCCTAAGATTAAATGTAACCCTAACCCTATTTCTAACCCTAATCATAATCCTAACCCTAACCCTAATGCTAACCCTAACCCTAACACTAACACTAAACCTAACCCTAACCCTTACCCTAACACTAAGCTTAAATGTAACCCTAACACTACCACTAACACCTAACCCTAACCTAACCCCAAACCTAACCCTAAGCTTATATGTAACCCTAAACCTAACCCTAACCCTACCCCTAACCCTAAGCTTAAATGTAACCCTAACCCTAACCCTAACCCTAAACCTAAACCTAACCTAACCCCTAACCTTAAGCTTAAATGCAACCCTAAACCTAACTCTAAACCTAACCCTAACCCCTAACCGTAACCCAACCCTAACCCTAACACTAACCCTAACCCTAACCCTACCCGTAACCCTAAACCAACACCTATCAAAACATTAAATTTAAACCTAAACCCTAACCAAACACAGCCCTATTCCTAACCCTAACACTAACCCTCACCATAACACTTCCCATAACCCTAACCCTAACACTAACACTAACCCCTAACCCTCACCCAACCCTAACCCTAACCGTAACCCTAACCCTAAATCTAAACCTACCCCTAAGACTAAACCTAACCATAACCTAACCCTAACCATAACTCTATCCCGAACCCTAACCCTAACCCTAACCCTACCACTAACTCTAAACCTAACCCTCACCCTAAACCTAACCATACCCATAAGACTAAACCTAACACTAACCCCTAACCCTAACCCAACCCTAAACCTATCTCTAACCCTAACCCTAACACTAACCCTATCCCTAACACTACCCATAACCCTAAGCTTAAATGTAACCCTAAAGCTAACCATAACCCTAACCCTAATTTTAATGTAACCCTAACCCTAACCCTAAATCTAACCCTAACCCTAACCCTAACCCTAACCCCTAACACTAACCCAACCCTAACCCTAACCCTAAGCTTAAATATAACCCTAACGCTAAACATACCCCTAAACCTAAACTTGAATATAACCCTAACACTAACTCTAACAGTAACCCTAACCCTAACCAATAACCCTAACCAAACCCTAACACTAACACTAACCCTAACCCTAATGCTAACGCTAACCCTAAACCTAACCCCTAACCCTAAGCCAACGATAACCCTAACCCTAACCTTAAACCTAAACCAAACCCTACGCCTATGACTAAACCTAACCCTAACCCTACCCCTAACACTAACGCTTCCTCTAACCATAAGTTTAAATATAACCATAACCCTAACCCAAACCCTAACACTAACCCTAATCCTACCCCTAACCCTAGATTAAATGGAACCCTAACCCTTACCCTTCCCTAAACCTAACCCTAAATCTAACCCTATCCCTAACCCCTAACACTAACCCAACCCTAAGCTTAAATGTAACCCTAACCCTAACCCTAACCCTACCCCTAACCCTGAGTTTAAATGTAACCCTAACCCTAACCCTAACACAACACTTACCCTCAATCTAACCCTAATACTAACCCTAACCCTACCCCTAACCCTAAGGTTAAAAGTAACCCTAAACCTAAGCCTAACCCTAACCCTAACCCCTAAACCTAATACAACCCTAACCCTAACACTAATCCTAACCCTAAGCCTAATGCTAACCCTAACCCTAACCCTAACTCTACCCCTAATCTAACCCTAACCCTAATCCCTAACACTAACCCAAAACTAACCCTAACCCTAACCTCTGCTTTAATGTTACCGTCATCCTAACCCTAACCCCTAACCATAAACCAACCCTAACCCTACCTCTAACCCTAAACCTAAGCCTAACCCTCACCGTAACCCTAATCCTACTCACTACCCTATACCTACCCCTAAACCTAAAATTAACCCTAACCCTAACCCCTAACAATAACCTATCCCTATTCCTAACCCTAACCATAACCCTATCCCTAAACATAACCCTAACCCTAACCCTAAACCCTAACCCTAACCCAACCCTAACACTAAACCTAACCCTAAATCATACCCTTCGCCTAAGACTTAAACTAACCCTAAACCTTAACCCTAACTCTAATCCAACCCTAACCCAAACACTAACCCTAACCCTAAGCCTAACACTAAGCCTAACCGTAACCCTATCCCTAATCCTAAACCTAACCCTAACCCTAAGCCTAAGCTTAAATGTAACCCTAACCCTAAACCTAATAATAACCCTACCCCTAAGCTTAAATATAACCCTAACCATATCCCTAACTCTAACTGTAACCCTAACCCTAACCGTAACCCTAATCCCTAACCCTAAACCAACCCTAACCTTCACTCTAATCCTAATCCTAACCCTACCCGTAACCCTCAGCTTAAATATATCCCTAACACTAACACTAACACTAACCCAAACCTAACCATAACCCTAACTCTAACCCTAACCCTAACCCTAAATCTAACCCTAAGCCTAACCCTAACCCTAACCCTAACCGTAACACTAACCCTAACCTTAACCCAAACCCTAACCCCTAACCCTAACCCAACCCTAACCCAAACATTAACCCTACCCCTAACCCTAAACTTAAACCTAACCCTACCCCTAATCCTTACCCTAACCCTAAAAGTAACACTAACCCATAAATCATAACCCAACCCTAACACTAACTCTAAACCTAACCCTAAGACTAAACCTAAACCTAACCCTAACCCTAACCCTGAAGCTAACCCTAACCCTAACCCTACCCCTAACCCTTACCCTACCTCTAACCCTAACCCTAACCCTAACCCTAAACCTAACCATAACTTAACCCTACACTTAAGACTAAACCTAACCCTAACCCCTACCCCTAACGCAAACCTAAACCTAAATCTAACCCTAACCGTAACCCCTAACCATAACCCAAACCTAACCCTAACCCTAAACCTAAACCTAAACCTAACCCAATCCCTAAGACTAAACCTAACCTTAACCCCTAACCCAACCCAAACCTAACAATATCTCTAAGCCTATCTCTAACCCTAACCCTAACACTAACACTAACCCTAAGCTTAAATGTAACCCTAACCCTAAAACTAACCCTAACCCCTAACCCTAACCCTATCCTAATCCTAACCCTAAGCTTAAATGTAACCCTAACCCTAAAACTAACCCTAACCCTACCACTAAACTTAAGCTTAAATTTAACCCTAACCCTAACCCTAGCGCTAACTCTAACCCAAACACTAACCATACCCAACCCTAAACCTCACTCTAACCCTAATCCTAACCCTAAACCTAACCCCTAACCCTAACCCTAAGACAACCCTAACCCTAACCCAAAGCTTAAATGTAACCCTAACACTAACCCTAACCCTACCTCTAACTCTAAGCTTAAATGTAACTCTAACCCTAACCCTAAACCTAACCCTAAGACTAAAACTAACCCTAACCCTAAACCCTAACACTAACCCAACCCTAACCCTATATCTAACCCTAAACCTAACCCAACCCATAACCCTACCCCTAACTTTAAGATTAAATGTAACCCTAACCCTAACTCTAACCCTAACCCTAACCCTAACTCTATCCCGAACCCTAACCCTACCCTACCACTAACTCTAAGCTTAAATGTAACCCTAACCCTAACCCTAAACCTAACCATACCCCTAAGACTAAATCTAACACTAACCCCTAACCCTAAACCAACCCTAAACCTATCTCTAAGCCTAACCCTAACACTAACCCTATTCCTAACACTACCCCTAAGCCTAAGCTTAAATGTAACCCTAACACTAAACCTAACCCTAAACCTAACCCTAACCCTAACCCCTAACCCTAACCCAACCTTAACCCTAAACCTAACCCTACCCCTAAGACTTAACCTAACCCTAATACTAACACCTATCCCTAACCCAACCCTAACCCTATATCTAACCATAACACTTACCCAAACGCTACCCCTAACCCTAAGCATAAATGTAACCCAACATTAACCCTAATCCTAACCTACCCCTAACACTAAGCTTAAATGTAACCCTAACCCTTACCCAAACCCTAACTCTAACCGTAACCCTAAGCCTAACCCCTAACCATAACCCAACCCTAACCCTAACCCTGAGCTTAAATGTAACCCTAACCCTAACCCTACCGATAATCCTAAGATTAAATGTAACCCTAACCCTAACACTAACTCCAACCCTAACCCTAACCCTTATTCTAACCCTACCACTAACCCTAACGTAAAATGTAACCCTAACGCTAAACCTAAACCTAAATCTAACCCTAAATGTAACCCCTAACCCTAACCCAACCCTAACCCTAAGCCTAACCCTAACCCTAAACCTAAACATAACTTATCCCTAAGACTAAACCTAACCATGACCCCTAACCCAACCCTAAGAATATCTCTAACCCTATCCCTATACATAACCCTAACCCTAACCCTTACCCTAACACTGAGCTTCAATGTAAACCTAACCCTAACCCTAACACTAACACTAACCCTCACCCCTAACCCTAACCACTACCCCTAACCCTAACCCTAAGCTTAAATGTAACCCTAATCCTATCTACCCAAAACCCTACCACTAACCCTAAACTTAAATGTAACCCTAACCCTAACCCTAGCACTAACTCTAACCCTAACACTAACCCTACCCAACCCTAACCCTCAGTCTAAGCCTAATCCTAACCCTAACCCCTAACCCTAACCCAAACCTAACCCTAACCCTAAGCTTAAATGTAACCCTAACCCTAACCCTACCTCTAACTCTAAGCTTAAATGTAACTCTAACCCTATTCCTAAACCTAACCCTAAACCTAACCCTACCCCTAAGACTAAACCTAAACCTAACCTTAAACCCTAACACTAACCAAACCCTAACCCTATATCTAACCCTAACCCTAACCCTCACCCTAACCCTACCCCTAACAATAAGATTAAATGTATCCTTAAACCTAACCCTAACCCTACTCCTAACCCTAAGCTTAAATGTAACCCTAACCCTTTCCATAACCCTAACTCTAACATTAACCCTAACCGTAAAACTAACCCCTAAAACTAACCCACCCTAAGCCTAACCCTAAGCTTAAATGT